>NC_136606.1:708164-725664 GCF_910589615.1 Taurulus bubalis
ACCCATGAGACCCATGAGACAAGAGACCCATGAGACAAGAGACCCATGAGACCCATGAGACAAGAGACCCATGAGACAAGAGACCCATGAGACCCATGAGACAAGAGACCCATGAGACAAAAGACCCATGAGACCCATGAGACAAGAGACCCATGAGACAAGAGACCCATGAGACCCATGAGACAAGAGACCCATGAGACCCATGAGACAAGAGACCCATGAGACCCATGAGACAAGAGACCCATGAGACAAGAGACCCATGAGACAAGAGACCCAAGAGACCCATGAGACAAGAGACCCATGAGACAAGAGACCCATGAGACCCATGAGACAAGAGACCCATGAGACCCATGAGACAAGAGACCCATGAGACAAGAGACCCATGAGACAAGAGACCCATGAGACCCATGAGACAAGAGACCCATGAGACAAGAGACCCATGAGACCCATGAGACAAGAGACCCATGAGACAAGAGACCCATGAGACCCATGAGACAAGAGACCCATGAGACAAGAGACCCATGAGACCCATGAGACAAGAGACCCATGAGACAAGAGACCCATGAGACCCATGAGACAAGAGACCCATGAGACAAGAGACCCATGAGACCCATGAGACAAGAGACCCATGAGACAAGAGACCCATGAGACAAGAGACCCATGAGACCCATGAGACAAGAGACCCATGAGACCCATGAGACAAGAGACCCATGAGACAAGAGACCCATGAGACAAGAGACCCATGAGACCCATGAGACAAGAGACCCATGAGACAAGAGACCCATGAGACCCATGAGACAAGAGACCCATGAGACAAGAGACCCATGAGACCCATGAGACAAGAGACCCATGAGACCCATGAGACAAGAGACCCATGAGACAAGAGACCCATGAGACCCATGAGACAAGAGACCCATGAGACAAGAGACCCATGAGACCCATGAGACAAGAGACCCATGAGACAAGAGACCCATGAGACCCATGAGACAAGAGACCCATGAGACAAGAGACCCATGAGACAAGAGACCCATGAGACCCATGAGACAAGAGACCCATGAGACAAGAGACCCATGAGACAAGAGACCCATGAGACCCATGAGACAAGAGACCCATGAGACAAGAGACCCATGAGACCCATGAGACCCATGAGACAAGAGACCCATGAGACCCATGAGACAAGAGACCCATGAGACAAGAGACCCATGAGACAAGAGACCCATGAGACCCATGAGACAAGAGACCCATGAGACCCATGAGACAAGAGACCCATGAGACAAGAGACCCATGAGACAAGAGACCCATGAGACCCATGAGACAAGAGACCCATGAGACAAGAGACCCATGAGACCCATGAGACAAGAGACCCATGAGACAAGAGACCCATGAGACCCATGAGACAAGAGACCCATGAGACAAGAGACCCATGAGACCCATGAGACAAGAGACCCATGAGACCCATGAGACAAGAGACCCATGAGACCCATGAGACAAGAGACCCATGAGACAAGAGACCCATGAGACAAGAGACCCAAGAGACCCATGAGACAAGAGACCCATGAGACAAGAGACCCATGAGACCCATGAGACAAGAGACCCATGAGACCCATGAGACAAGAGACCCATGAGACAAGAGACCCATGAGACAAGAGACCCATGAGACCCATGAGACAAGAGACCCATGAGACAAGAGACCCATGAGACCCATGAGACAAGAGACCCATGAGACAAGAGACCCATGAGACAAGAGACCCATGAGACCCATGAGACAAGAGACCCATGAGACAAGAGACCCATGAGACCCATGAGACAAGAGACCCATGAGACAAGAGACCCATGAGACCCATGAGACAAGAGACCCATGAGACAAGAGACCCATGAGACCCATGAGACAAGAGACCCATGAGACAAGAGACCCATGAGACAAGAGACCCATGAGACCCATGAGACAAGAGACCCATGAGACAAGAGACCCATGAGACCCATGAGACAAGAGACCCATGAGACAAGAGACCCATGAGACCCATGAGACAAGAGACCCATGAGACCCATGAGACAAGAGACCCATGAGACAAGAGACCCATGAGACCCATGAGACAAGAGACCCATGAGACAAGAGACCCATGAGACCCATGAGACAAGAGACCCATGAGACAAGAGACCCATGAGACCCATGAGACAAGAGACCCATGAGACAAGAGACCCATGAGACCCATGAGACAAGAGACCCATGAGACAAGAGACCCATGAGACAAGAGACCCATGAGACCCATGAGACAAGAGACCCATGAGACAAGAGACCCATGAGACCCATGAGACCCATGAGACAAGAGACCCATGAGACCCATGAGACAAGAGACCCATGAGACCCATGAGACAAGAGACCCATGAGACAAGAGACCCATGAGACCCATGAGACAAGAGACCCATGAGACCCATGAGACAAGAGACCCATGAGACAAGAGACCCATGAGACAAGAGACCCATGAGACCCATGAGACAAGAGACCCATGAGACAAGAGACCCATGAGACCCATGAGACAAGAGACCCATGAGACAAGAGACCCATGAGACCCAGGAGACAAGAGACCCATGAGACAAGAGACCCATGAGACCCATGAGACAAGAGACCCATGAGACAAGAGACCCATGAGACCCATGAGACAAGAGACCCATGAGACAAGAGACCCATGAGACAAGAGACCCATGAGACAAGAGACCCATGAGACCCATGAGACAAGAGACCCATGAGACAAGAGACCCATGAGACCCATGAGACAAGAGACCCATGAGACAAGAGACCCATGAGTAGGGTTGGGTACGTTCCAACATGTCCAGTACCTATCGGACCGAAAAGCAACGCAGATTTCGGTGCTTCCTTCCGGTGCCTGAGAAATTTAATTTTTTTTTTTTTTTACACTACTCTGTAAAGTTGCACGGTATATAGATACTAAAAAGGTAGCGCGGTGCCCGCACGCTAAAATCGATTATTAAAATAGCGGATCAGAGCACACTGCTGCTCTGCTCTCTGTCTGCCTGCATGCAGAGCGGGGCTCCAGGGGGCGGGGCTCCAGGGGGCGGGGCTCGATGGGGCGGGGCTCGATGGGGCGGGGCTTCCAGCGCTCACACACACAGTGCGCGCACACAGAGATCGCTGCAGACACGAGCACGAGCTTTTGAACGCCGTCCTCGGCTTGATGGAACAAATCTCTCCAGTTGATATTAATGATGACGTGTAGTCCATAAAGCAGCAGTTTTAGGATCCAACAGAGTCTGAGTTCTGTTGCACACGGTCCCATCAGGCCATGATGCTGGTGTCTGTTCTTTTTTTAAATATATATTTTTATAGTTTGAAGTTAAAAGGTTTGAAGCTGTAGTTTGAAGTTAAGTAAATTTTGTATGTATTTATTTATATTTCTAGTATACTTTAAAACAGTTAATATATTGTTCAATTTGAAGAAAAAAAATTGCCTTGGCAATAAAAAAGTATCGGTTCAGGCACCGGTATCAGACAAAACCCAAACGATACCCATCTCTACCCATGAGACCCATGAGACAAGACAAGTAGTCAAGAGACCAATTACATTACATTTCATGTAGCTGACGCTTTTATCCAAAGCGACTTACAATAAGTGATTCAACCATGAGGACAAACTCAGAACAACAAGAATCAAGAAAGTACAATTTCTTCAACAAAGTTAAACAACAAAGTGCTATCAGTAAGAGACATGAAGAGCTACTGAAGTGCTACTAGGCGCTACCTTCCTTATTCAAGGTATATTCGAAAAAGAAGTGTTTTTAGTTTGCAACAGAAGATGTAGAGACTTCCTGCTGTCCTGATGTCAATGGGGAGCTCATTCCAACAATTAGGGAGCCAGGACACAAACAGTCTGACTTTGTTGAGTGTTTAGCTCGCAGTGACGGAGCTACAAGCTGATTGGCTGAAGCAGTGATGGAGCTACAAGCCGATTGGCTGAAGCAGTGATGGAGCTACAAGCCGATTGGCTGAAGCAGTGATGGAGCTACAACCCGATTGGCTGAAGCTGAGCGGAGTGATCGAGCCGGGGTGTACGGTGTCACCATGTCCTGGATGTAGACTGGACCCGATCTGTTTGCAGCACGGTGCGCAAGTACCAATGTTTTGAAGCGGATGCTGCAGCCATGGTAACCAGTGAAGGGAGCAGAGGAGCAGAGTAGTGTGAGTGAATTTTGGTTAAAGACCAGTCGAGCTGCTGCATTCTGGATGAGCTGCAGAGGTCGAATGGCACTAGCAGGTAGACCTGCAAGAGGGAGATACAGTAGTCAAGGTGTGAGATGATCAGAGCCTGGACCAGAACCTGGACCGCCTTCTGGGTGAGAAGGGGACGTATTCTCCTGATGTCGTACAGCATGAGCCTACAGGAACGTGTTGTTGTGGTGATTTTGGCAGTCAGGGAGAGTTGACTGTCCCATGAGACAAGTAGAGACAAGAGACCCATGAGACAAGTAGAGTCAAGAGACCTATGAGACAAGACAAGTAGAGTCAAGAGACCCATGAGACAAGTAGAGTCAAGAGACCTATGAGACAAGTAGAGTCAAGAGACCTATGAGACAAGTAGAGACAAGAGACCCATGAGACAAGACAAGTAGAGTCAAGAGACCCATGAGACAAGTAGAGTCGAGAGACCCATGAGACAAGACAAGTAGAGCCAAGAGACCCATGAGACAAGTAGAGTCAAGAGACCCATGAGACAAGTAGAGACAAGAGACCCATGAGACAAGACAAGTAAAGTCAAGAGACCCATGAGACAAGTAGAGACAAGAGACCCATGAGACAAGACAAGTAAAGTCAAGAGACCCATGAGACAAGTAAAGTCAAGAGACCCATGAGACAAGTAGAGACAAGAGACCCATGAGACAAGACAAGTAGAGTCAAGAGACCCATGAGACAAGTAGAGACAAGAGACCCATGAGACAAGACAAGTAAAGTCAAGAGACCCATGAGACAAGTAAAGTCAAGAGACCCATGAGACAAGTAGAGACAAGAGACCCATGAGACAAGACAAGTAAAGTCAAGAGACCCATGAGACAAGTAGAGACAAGAGACCCATGAGACAAGACAAGTAGAGTCAAGAGACCCATGAGACAAGTAGAGACAAGAGACCCATAAGACAAGACAAGTATAGTCAAGAGACCCATGAGACAAGTAGAGCAAAGAGACCCATGAGACAAGACAAGTAGAGTCAAGAGACCCATGAGACAAGTAGAGACAAGAGACCCATGAGACAAGACAAGTAGAGACAAGAGACCCATGAGACAAGTAGAGACAAGAGACCCATGAGACAAGACAAGTAGAGTCAAGAGACCCATGAGACAAGACAAGTAGAGACAAGAGACCCATGAGACAAGTAGAGACAAGAGACCCATGAGACAAGACAAGTAGAGACAAGAGACCCATGAGACAAGTAGAGACAAGAGACCCATGAGACAAGACAAGTAGAGACAAGAGACCCATGAGACAAGTAGAGTCAAGAGACCCATGAGACAAGACAAGTAGAGTCAAGAGACCCATGAGACAAGACAAGTAGAGACAAGAGACCCATGAGACAAGACAAGTAGAGTCAAGAGACACATGAGACAAGACAAGTAGAGACAAGAGACCCATGATACAAGACAAGTAGAGTCAAGAGACCCATGAGACAAGACAAGTAGAGTTAAGAGACCCATGAGACAAGTAGAGACAAGAGACCCATGAGACAAGACAAGTAGAGACAAGAGACCCATGAGACAAGACAAGTAGAGTCAAGAGACCCATGAGACAAGACAAGTAGAGACAAGAGACACATGAGACAAGACAAGTAGAGACAAGCGACCCATGATACAAGACAAGTAGAGTTAAGAGACCCATGAGACAAGTAGAGACAAGAGACCCATGAGACAAGACAAGTAGAGACAAGAGACCCATGAGACAAGACAAGTAGAATCAAGAGACCCATGAGACAAGACAAGTAGAGTCAAGAGACCCATGAGACAAGACAAGTAGAGTTAAGAGACCCATGAGACAAGTAGAGACAAGAGACCCATGAGACAAGACAAGTAGAGTCAAGAGACCCATGAGACAAGACAAGTAGAGTTAAGAGACCCATGAGACAAGTAGAGACAAGAGACCCATGAGACAAGACAAGTAGAGACAAGAGACCCATGAGACAAGACAAGTAGAATCAAGAGACCCATGAGACAAGACAAGTAGAGACAAGAGACCCATGAGACAAGTAGAGTCAAGAGACCCATGAGACAAGTAGAGTCAAGAGATCCATGAGAAAAGTAGAGACAAGAGACCCATGAGACAAGACAAGTAGAGTCAAGAGACCCATGAGACAAGTAGAGTCAAGAGATCCATGAGACAAGTAGAGACAAGAGACCCATGAGACAAGTAGAGTCAAGAGACCCATGAGACAAGACAAGTAGAGACAAGAGACCCATGAGACAAGACAAGTAGAGTCAAGAGACCTATGAGACAAGTAGAGACAAGAGACCCATGAGACAAGACAAGTAGAGTCAAGAGACCCATGAGACAAGACAAGTAGAATCAAGAGACCCATGAGACAAGACAAGTAGAGTCAAGAGACCCATGAGACAAGACAAGTAGAGTTAAGAGACCCATGAGACAAGTAGAGACAAGAGACCCATGAGACAAGACAAGTAGAGTCAAGAGACCCATGAGACAAGACAAGTAGAGTTAAGAGACCCATGAGACAAGTAGAGACAAGAGACCCATGAGACAAGACAAGTAGAGACAAGAGACCCATGAGACAAGACAAGTAGAATCAAGAGACCCATGAGACAAGACAAGTAGAGACAAGAGACCCATGAGACAAGTAGAGTCAAGAGACCCATGAGACAAGTAGAGTCAAGAGATCCATGAGAAAAGTAGAGACAAGAGACCCATGAGACAAGACAAGTAGAGTCAAGAGACCCATGAGACAAGTAGAGTCAAGAGATCCATGAGACAAGTAGAGACAAGAGACCCATGAGACAAGTAGAGTCAAGAGACCCATGAGACAAGACAAGTAGAGACAAGAGACCCATGAGACAAGACAAGTAGAGTCAAGAGACCTATGAGACAAGTAGAGACAAGAGACCCATGAGACAAGACAAGTAGAGTCAAGAGACCCATGAGACAAGACAAGTAGAGACAAGAGACCCATGAGACAAGTAGAGTCAAGAGACCCATGAGACAAGTAGAGACAAGAGACCCATGAAACAAGACAAGTAGAGACAAGAGACCCATGAGACAAGACAAGTAGAGTCAAGAGACCCATGAGACAAGTAGAGACAAGAGACCCATGAGACAAGACAAGTATAGTCAAGAGACCCATGAGACAAGTAGAGACAAGAGACCCATGAGACAAGACAAGTAGAGTCAAGAGACCCATGAGACAAGTAGAGTCAAGAGACCCACGAGACAAGACAAGTAGAGACAAGAGACCCATGAGACAAGCCAAGTAGAGTCAATAGACCCATGAGACAAGACAAGTAGAGTCAAGAGACCCATGAGACAAGTAGAGACAAGAGACCCATGAGACAAGACAAGTAGAGTCAAGAGACCCATGAGACAAGACAAGTAGAGACAAGAGACCCATGAGGCAAGTAGAGACAAGAGACCCATGAGACAAGACAAGTAGAGACAAGAGACCCATGAGACAAGTAGAGACAAGATACCCATGAGACAAATAGAGACAAGAGACCCATGGGACAAGACAAGTAGAGTCAAGAGACCCATGAGACAAGTAGAGTCAAGAGACCCATGAGACAAATAGAGTCAAGAGACCCATGAGACAAGACAAGTAGAGTTAAGAGACCCATGAGACAAGTAGAGACAAGAGACCCATGAGACAAGACAAGTACAGACAAGAGACCCATGAGACAAGCCAAGTAGAGTCAATAGACCCATGAGACAAGACAAGTAGAGTCAAGAGACCCATGAGACAAGTAGAGTCAAGAGACCCATGAGACAAGACAAGCAGAGACAAGAGACCCATGAGACAAGACAAGTAGAGTCAAGAGACCCATGAGACAAGTAGAGTCAAGAGACCCATGAGACAAGACAAGTAGAGACAAGAGACCCATGAGACAAGCCAAGTAGAGTCAATAGACCCATGAGACAAGACAAGTAGAGACAAGAGACCCATGAGGCAAGTAGAGACAAGAGACCCATGAGACAAGAAAAGTAGAGACAAGAGACCCATGAGACAAGACAAGTAGAGTCAAGATACCCATGAGACAAGACAAGTAGAGACAAGAGACCCATGAGACAAGTAGAGTCAAAAGACCCATGAGACAAGACAAGTAGAGTCAAGAGACTCGAGACAAGTAGAGACAAGAGACCCATGAGACAAGACAAGTAGATTCAAGAGACCCATGAGACAAGTACAGTCAAGAGACCCATGAGACAAATAGAGTCAAGAGACCCATGAGACAAGACAAGTAGAGTTAAGAGACCCATGAGACAAGTAGAGACAAGAGACCCATGAGACAAGACAAGTACAGTCAAGAGACCCATGAGACAAGCCAAGTAGAGTCAAGAGACCCATGACACAAGACAAGTAGAGTCAAGAGACCCATGAGACAAGTAGAGTCAAGAGACCCATGAAACAACACAAGTAGAGACAAGAGACCCATGAGACAAGTAGAGACAAGAGTCCCATGGGACAAGACAAGTAGAGTCAAGAGACCCATGAGACAAGTAGAGACAAGAGACCCATGAGACAAGTAGAGTCAAGAGACCCATGAAACAACACAAGTAGAGACAAGAGACCCATGAGACAAGTAGAGACAAGAGACCCATGGGACAAGACAAGTAGAGTCAAGAGACCCATGAGACAAGACAAGTAGAGACAAGAGACCCATGAGACAAGTAGAGACAAGAGACCCATGAGACAAGTAGAGTCAAGAGACCCATGAGACAAGACAAGTAGAGTCAAGAGACTCATGAGACAAGTAGAGACAAGAGACCCATGAGACAAGACAAGTAGAGTCAAGAGACCCATGAGACAAGTAGAGTCAAGAGACCCATGAGACAAATAGAGTCAAGAGACCCATGAGACAAGACAAGTAGAGTTAAGAGACCCATGAGACAAGTAGAGACAATAGACACATGAGACAAGACAAGTAGAGACAAGAGACCCATGATACAAGACAAGTAGAGTCAACAGACCCACGAGACAAGACAAGTAGAGTCAAGAGACCCATGAGACAAGTAGAGACAAGAGACCCATGAGACAAGACAAGTAGAGTCAAGAGACCCATGAGACAAGACAAGTAGAGTCAAGAGACCCATGAGACAAGTAGAGACAAGAGACCCATGAGACAAGACAAGTAGAGTCAAGAGACCCATGAGACAAGTAGAGTCAAGAGACCCATGAGACAAATAGAGTGAAGAGACCCATGAGACAAGACAAGTAGAGACAAGAGACCATGAGACAAGACAAGTAGAGTCAAGAGACCCATGAGACAAGACAAGTAGAGTCAAGAGACCCATGAGACAAGTAGAGACAAGAGACCCATGAGACAAGACAAGTAGAGTCAAGAGACCCATGAGACAAGTAGAGACAAGAGACCCATGAGACAAGACAAGTAGAGTCAAGAGACCCATGAGACAAGACAAGTAGAGTCAAGAGACCCATGAGACAAGTAGAGACAAGAGACCCATGAGACAATACAAGTAGAGTCAAGAGACCTATGAGACAAGACGAGACAAGAGACCCATGAGACAAGTAGAGAGAAGAGACCCATGAGACAAGACAAGTAGAGTCAAGAGACCCATGAGACAAGTAGAGTCAAAAGATCCATGAGACAAATAGAGTCAAGAGACCCATGAGACAAGACAAGTAGAGTCAAGAGACCCATGAGACAAGTAGAGCAAAGAGACCCATGAGACAAGCCAAGTAGAGTCAAGTGACCCATGACACAAGACAAGTAGAGTCAAGAGACCCATGAGACAAGTAGAGTCAAGAGACCCATGAAACAACACAAGTAGAGACAAGAGACCCATGAGACAAGTAGAGACAAGAGTCCCATGGGACAAGACAAGTAGAGTCAAGAGACCCATGAGACAAGTAGAGACAAGAGACCCATGAGACAAGTAGAGTCAAGAGACCCATGAAACAACACAAGTAGAGACAAGAGACCCATGAGACAAGTAGAGACAAGAGACCCATGGGACAAGACAAGTAGAGTCAAGAGACCCATGAGACAAGACAAGTAGAGACAAAAGACCCATGAGACAAGTAGAGTCAAGAGACTCATGAGACAAGTAGAGACAAGAGACCCATGAGACAAGACAAGTAGAGTCAAGAGACCCATGAGACAAGTAGAGTCAAGAGACCCATGAGACAAATAGAGTCAAGAGACCCATGAGACAAGACAAGTAGAGTTAAGAGACCCATGAGACAAGTAGAGACAATAGACACATGAGACAAGACAAGTAGAGACAAGAGACCCATGATACAAGACAAGTAGAGTCAACAGACCCACGAGACAAGACAAGTAGAGTCAAGAGACCCATGAGACAAGTAGAGACAAGAGACCCATGAGACAAGACAAGTAGAGTCAAGAGACCCATGAGACAAGACAAGTAGAGTCAAGAGACCCATGAGACAAGTAGAGACAAGAGACCCATGAGACAAGACAAGTAGAGTCAAGAGACCCATGAGACAAATAGAGTGAAGAGACCCATGAGACAAGACAAGTAGAGACAAGAGACCATGAGACAAGACAAGTAGAGTCAAGAGACCCATGAGACAAGACAAGTAGAGTCAAGAGACCCATGAGACAAGTAGAGACAAGAGACCCATGAGACAAGACAAGTAGAGTCAAGAGACCCATGAGACAAGTAGAGACAAGAGACCCATGAGACAAGACAAGTAGAGTCAAGAGACCCATGAGACAAGACAAGTAGAGTCAAGAGACCCATGAGACAAGTAGAGACAAGAGACCCATGAGACAATACAAGTAGAGTCAAGAGACCTATGAGACAAGACGAGACAAGAGACCCATGAGACAAGTAGAGACAAGAGACCCATGAGACAAGACAAGTAGAGTCAAGAGACCCATGAGACAAGTAGAGTCAAAAGATCCATGAGACAAATAGAGTCAAGAGACCCATGAGACAAGTAGAGACAAGAGACCCATGAGACAAGTAGAGTCAAGAGACCCATGAGACAAGACAAGTAGAGTCAAGAGACTCATGAGACAAGTAGAGACAAGAGACCCATGAGACAAGACAAGTAGAGTCAAGAGACCCATGAGACAAGTAGAGTCAAGAGACCCATGAGACAAATAGAGTCAAGAGACCCATGAGACAAGACAAGTAGAGTTAAGAGACCCATGAGACAAGTAGAGACAATAGACACATGAGACAAGACAAGTAGAGACAAGAGACCCATGATACAAGACAAGTAGAGTCAACAGACCCACGAGACAAGACAAGTAGAGTCAAGAGACCCATGAGACAAGTAGAGACAAGAGACCCATGAGACAAGACAAGTAGAGTCAAGAGACCCATGAGACAAGACAAGTAGAGTCAAGAGACCCATGAGACAAGTAGAGACAAGAGACCCATGAGACAAGACAAGTAGAGTCAAGAGACCCATGAGACAAGTAGAGTCAAGAGACCCATGAGACAAATAGAGTGAAGAGACCCATGAGACAAGACAAGTAGAGACAAGAGACCATGAGACAAGACAAGTAGAGTCAAGAGACCCATGAGACAAGACAAGTAGAGTCAAGAGACCCATGAGACAAGTAGAGACAAGAGACCCATGAGACAAGACAAGTAGAGTCAAGAGACCCATGAGACAAGTAGAGACAAGAGACCCATGAGACAAGACAAGTAGAGTCAAGAGACCCATGAGACAAGACAAGTAGAGTCAAGAGACCCATGAGACAAGTAGAGACAAGAGACCCATGAGACAATACAAGTAGAGTCAAGAGACCTATGAGACAAGACGAGACAAGAGACCCATGAGACAAGTAGAGAGAAGAGACCCATGAGACAAGACAAGTAGAGTCAAGAGACCCATGAGACAAGTAGAGTCAAAAGATCCATGAGACAAATAGAGTCAAGAGACCCATGAGACAAGACAAGTAGAGTCAAGAGACCCATGAGACAAGTAGAGCAAAGAGACCCATGAGACAAGCCAAGTAGAGTCAAGTGACCCATGACACAAGACAAGTAGAGTCAAGAGACCCATGAGACAAGTAGAGTCAAGAGACCCATGAAACAACACAAGTAGAGACAAGAGACCCATGAGACAAGTAGAGACAAGAGTCCCATGGGACAAGACAAGTAGAGTCAAGAGACCCATGAGACAAGTAGAGACAAGAGACCCATGAGACAAGTAGAGTCAAGAGACCCATGAAACAACACAAGTAGAGACAAGAGACCCATGAGACAAGTAGAGACAAGAGACCCATGGGACAAGACAAGTAGAGTCAAGAGACCCATGAGACAAGACAAGTAGAGACAAAAGACCCATGAGACAAGTAGAGTCAAGAGACTCATGAGACAAGTAGAGACAAGAGACCCATGAGACAAGACAAGTAGAGTCAAGAGACCCATGAGACAAGTAGAGTCAAGAGACCCATGAGACAAATAGAGTCAAGAGACCCATGAGACAAGACAAGTAGAGTTAAGAGACCCATGAGACAAGTAGAGACAATAGACACATGAGACAAGACAAGTAGAGACAAGAGACCCATGAGACAAGACAAGTAGAGACAAGAGACCCATGAGACAAGACAAGTAGAGTCAAGAGACCCATGAGACAAGTAGAGACAAGAGACCCATGAGACAAGACAAGTAGAGTCAAGAGACCCATGAGACAAGACAAGTAGAGTCAAGAGACCCATGAGACAAGTAGAGACAAGAGACCCATGAGACAAGACAAGTAGAGTCAAGAGACCCATGAGACAAATAGAGTGAAGAGACCCATGAGACAAGACAAGTAGAGACAAGAGACCATGAGACAAGACAAGTAGAGTCAAGAGACCCATGAGACAAGACAAGTAGAGTCAAGAGACCCATGAGACAAGTAGAGACAAGAGACCCATGAGACAAGACAAGTAGAGTCAAGAGACCCATGAGACAAGTAGAGACAAGAGACCCATGAGACAAGACAAGTAGAGTCAAGAGACCCATGAGACAAGACAAGTAGAGTCAAGAGACCCATGAGACAAGTAGAGACAAGAGACCCATGAGACAATACAAGTAGAGTCAAGAGACCTATGAGACAAGACGAGACAAGAGACCCATGAGACAAGTAGAGACAAGAGACCCATGAGACAAGACAAGTAGAGTCAAGAGACCCATGAGACAAGTAGAGTCAAAAGATCCATGAGACAAATAGAGTCAAGAGACCCATGAGACAAGTAGAGACAAGAGGCCCATGAGACAAGACAAGTAGAGTCAAGAGACCCATGAGACAAGTAGAGTCAAGAGACCCATGAGACAAGACAAGTAGAGACAAGAGACCATGAGACAAGACAAGTAGAGTCAAGAGACCCATGAGACAAGTAGAGTCAAGAGACCTATGAGACAAGACAAGTAGAGTCAAGAGACCCATGAGACAAGTAGAGACAAGAGACCCATGAGACAAGTAGAGACAAGAGACCCATGAGACAAGACAAGTAGAGTCAAGAGACCCATGAGACAAGTAGAGTCAAAAGATCCATGAGACAAGTAGAGTCAAGAGACCCATGAGACAAGTAGAGACAAGAGACCCATGAGACAAGACAAGTAGAGACAAGAGACCATGAGACAAGACAAGTAGAGTCAAGAGACCCATGAGACAAGTAGAGACAAGAGACCCATGAGACAAGACAAGTAGAGTCAAGAGACCCATGAGACAAGTAGAGAGAAGAGACCCATGAGACAAGACAAGTAGAGTCAAGAGACCCATGAGACAAGTAGAGTCAAAAGATCCATGAGACAAATAGAGTCAAGAGACCCATGAGACAAGACAAGTAGAGTCAAGAGACCCATGAGACAAGTAGAGCAAAGAGACCCATGAGACAAGCCAAGTAGAGTCAAGAGACCCATGACACAAGACAAGTAGAGTCAAGAGACCCATGAGACAAGTAGAGTCAAGAGACCCATGAAACAACACAAGTAGAGACAAGAGACCCATGAGACAAGTAAAGACAAGAGTCCCATGGGACAAGACAAGTAGAGTCAAGAGACCCATGAGACAAGTAGAGACAAGAGACCCATGAGACAAGTAGAGTCAAGAGACCCATGAAACAACACAAGTAGAGACATGAGACCCATGAGACAAGTAGAGACAAGAGACCCATGGGACAAGACAAGTAGAGTCAAGAGACCCATGAGACAAGACAAGTAGAGACAAGAGACCCATGAGACAAGTAGAGTCAAGAGACTCATGAGACAAGTAGAGACAAGAGACCCATGAGACAAGACAAGTAGAGTCAAGAGACCCATGAGACAAGTAGAGTCAAGAGACCCATGAGACAAATAGAGTCAAGAGACCCATGAGACAAGACAAGTAGAGTTAAGAGACCCATGAGACAAGTAGAGACAATAGACACATGAGACAAGACAAGTAGAGACAAGAGACCCATGATACAAGACAAGTAGAGTCAACAGACCCACGAGACAAGACAAGTAGAGTCAAGAGACCCATGAGACAAGTAGAGACAAGAGACCCATGAGACAAGACAAGTAGAGTCAAGAGACCCATGAGACAAGACAAGTAGAGTCAAGAGACCCATGAGACAAGTAGAGACAAGAGACCCATGAGACAAGACAAGTAGAGTCAAGAGACCCATGAGACAAATAGAGTGAAGAGACCCATGAGACAAGACAAGTAGAGACAAGAGACCATGAGACAAGACAAGTAGAGTCAAGAGACCCATGAGACAAGACAAGTAGAGTCAAGAGACCCATGAGACAAGTAGAGACAAGAGACCCATGAGACAAGACAAGTAGAGTCAAGAGACCCATGAGACAAGTAGAGACAAGAGACCCATGAGACAAGACAAGTAGAGTCAAGAGACCCATGAGACAAGACAAGTAGAGTCAAGAGACCCATGAGACAAGTAGAGACAAGAGACCCATGAGACAATACAAGTAGAGTCAAGAGACCTATGAGACAAGACGAGACAAGAGACCCATGAGACAAGTAGAGACAAGAGACCCATGAGACAAGACAAGTAGAGTCAAGAGACCCATGAGACAAGTAGAGTCAAAAGATCCATGAGACAAATAGAGTCAAGAGACCATGAGACAAGACAAGTAGAGTCAAGAGACCCATGAGACAAGTAGAGTCAAGAGACCTATGAGACAAGACAAGTAGAGTCAAGAGACCCATGAGACAAGTAGAGACAAGAGACCCATGAGACAAGTAGAGACAAGAGACCCATGAGACAAGACAAGTAGAGTCAAGAGACCCATGAGACAAGTAGAGTCAAAAGATCCATGAGACAAGTAGAGTCAAGAGACCCATGAGACAAGTAGAGACAAGAGACCCATGAGACAAGACAAGTAGAGACAAGAGACCATGAGACAAGACAAGTAGAGTCAAGAGACCCATGAGACAAGTAGAGACAAGAGACCCATGAGACAAGACAAGTAGAGTCAAGAGACCCATGAGACAAGTAGAGACAAGAGACCCATGAGACAAGACAAGTAGAGTCAAGAGACCCATGAGACAAGACAAGTAGAGTCAAGAGACCCATGAGACAAGTAGAGACAAGAGACCCATGTGACAAGACAAGTAGAGTCAAGAGACCCATGAGACAAGACAAGTAATGTCAAGAGACCCATGAGACAAGTAGAGACAAGAGACCCATGAGACAAGTAGAGACAAGAGACCCATGAGACAAGACAAGTAGAGTCAAGAGACCCATGAGACAAGTAGAGTCAAGAGACCCATGAGACAAGACAAGTAGAGTCAAGAGACCCATGAGACAAGTAGAGACAAGAGGCCCATGAGACAAGACAAGTAGAGTCAAGAGACCCATGAGACAAGTAGAGTCAAGAGACCCATGAGACAAGACAAGTAGAGACAAGAGACCATGAGACAAGACAAGTAGAGTCAAGAGACCCATGAGACAAGTAGAGTCAAGAGACCTATGAGACAAGACAAGTAGAGTCAAGAGACCCATGAGACAAGTAGAGACAAGAGACCCATGAGACAAGTAGAGACAAGAGACCCATGAGACAAGACAAGTAGAGTCAAGAGACCCATGAGACAAGTAGAGTCAAAAGATCCATGAGACAAGTAGAGTCAAGAGACCCATGAGACAAGTAGAGACAAGAGACCCATGAGACAAGACAAGTAGAGACAAAAGACCATGAGACAAGACAAGTAGAGTCAAGAGACCCATGAGACAAGTAGAGACAAGAGACCCATGAGACAAGACAAGTAGAGTCAAGAGACCCATGAGACAAGTAGAGACAAGAGACCCATTAGACAAGACAAGTAGAGTCAAGAGACCCATGAGACAAGACAAGTAGAGTCAAGAGACCCATGAGACAAGTAGAGACAAGAGACCCATGTGACAAGACAAGTAGAGTCAAGAGACCCATGAGACAAGACAAGTAATGTCAAGAGACCCATGAGACAAGTAGAGACAAGAGACCCATGAGACAAGTAGAGACAAGAGACCCATGAGACAAGACAAGTAGAGTCAAGAGACCCATGAGACAAGTAGAGTCAAGAGACCCATGAGACAAGTAGAGTCAAGAGACCCATGAGACAAGTAGAGACAAGAGACCCATGAGACAAGACAAGTAGAGACAAGAGACCATGAGACAAGACAAGTAGAGTCAAGAGACCCATGAGACAAGTAGAGACAAGAGACCCATGAGACAAGACAAGTAGAGTCAAGAGACCCATGAGACAAGTAGAGACAAGAGACCCATGAGACAAGACAAGTAGAGTCAAGAGACCCATGAGACAAGACAAGTAGAGTCAAGAGACCCATGAGACAAGTAGAGACAAGAGACCCATGAGACAAGTAGAGACAAGAGACCCATGAGACAAGACAAGTAGAGTCAAGACACCCATGAGACAAGTAGAGTCAAGAGACCCATGAGACAAGTAGAGTCAAGAGACCCATGAGACAAGTAGAGACAAGAGACCTATGAGACAAGACAAGTAGAGTCAAGAGACCCATGAGACAAGTAGAGACAAGAGACCCATGAGACAAGACAAGTAGAGTCAAGAGACCCATGAGACAAGTAGAGACAAGAGACCCATGAGACAAGTAGAGACAAGAGACCCATGAGACAAGACAAGTGGAGTCAAGACACCCATGAGACAAGTAGAGTCAAGAGACCCATGAGACAAGTAGAGTCAAGAGACCCATGAGACAAGTAGAGTCAAGAGACCTATGAGACAAGACAAGTAGAGTCAAGAGACCCATGAGACAAGTAGAGACAAGAGACCCATGAGACAAGACAAGTAGAGTCAAGAGACCCATGAGACAAGACAAGTAGAGT
>NC_136606.1:730664-735664 GCF_910589615.1 Taurulus bubalis
TTACCTCATTATCCTTGTGTTACCTCGTTAACATTGTTACCTTGTGTTACCTCTTTAACCTTGTGTTACCTCGTTAACCTACCGTTACCTTGCATTACCTCGCTAACCTTGTTACCTCGTTAACCTTGTGTTACCTCGTTAACATTGTTACCTTGTGTTACCTCATTATCCTTGTGTAACCTCGTTAACATTGTTACCTTGTGTTACCTCTTTAACCTTGTGTTACCTCGTTAACCTTGTGTTACCTTGTGTTACATCGTTTACCTTGTTACATCGTTAACCTTGTGTTACATCGTTAACCTCGTAAACCTTGTGTTACATCATTAACCTTGTGTTACCTCGTTAACCTTGTGTTACCTCGTTAACATTGTTACCTTGTGTTACCTCATTATCCTTGTGTTACCTCATTAACATTGTTACCTTGTGTTACCTCTTTAACCTTGTGTTACCTCGTTAACCTTGTGTTACCTTGTGTTACCTTGTTAATCTTGTGTTAGCTTGCGTTACCTCGTTTACCTTGTGTTACCTTGTGTTACCTCGTTAATCTTGTGTTACCTTGCGTTACCTCGTTAACCATGTGTTATCTTGTGTTACCTCGTTAACCTTGTGTTACCTTGTGTTACCTCGTTAACCTTGTGTTACCTTGTGTTACCTCGTTAACCTTGTGTTACCTTGTGTTACCTCGTTTACCTTGTGTTACCTCGTTAACCTTGTGTTACCTTGTGTTACCTCGTTAACCTTGTGTTACCTCGTTAACATTGTTACCTTGTGTTACCTCATTATCCTTGTGTTACCTCGTTAACATTGTTACCTTGTGTTACCTCTTTAACCTTGTGTTACCTCGTTAACCTTGTGTTACCTTGTGTTACATCGTTAACCTTGTGTTACATCGTTAACCTTGTTAACCTTGTGAACCTTGTGTTACATCATTAACCTTGTGTTACATCGTTAACCTTGTGTTACCTTGTGTTACATCGTTAACCTCGTTAACCTTGTGTTATTAGTGGTTGACTATCACTACATTGTTGACTGGACACAAACTCATCAGTGATACATTTCAGATAAAGAACTGAACACATTTTTTTGATTTTTTATTAAACATATATTGCAATCATATTCAGTGTTTATTCGTCCTTTAAGGTCACAGAGCTGATTGGTTGCTGTGGCTCAGGGGCGGGGCTTCTGCAGGATTCTCTCCTCCAATCGGGCGTAGCGCTTTAGCATCTGGTCGTACACCTGGAACAAACACACACACACACACACACACACACAGTGTGTAAATGTGTGTGTAGTATGTGTGTGCGTGTGTGTGTGTGTGTGTGTGTGTGTGTGTGTGTGTGCCTGCTGGGCTGCAGGATGCGGTGTAGCGACCAGTTGTGCTTCCGGAGCTTTCTCCACAACATCAAAGAAGGACGGGACAGATTCTGACACCAGGCCTGAAAACACACATCGACCAATCAGAGAAGCAGGTTTCTGCATCGTTAACCAATCAGAGGGTTAGGTTCTGTTATTGGCTCGTTAACCAATCAGAGAAGCTAGCACTAGCAGTAGCACTAGCAGTAGCACTGGCAGTAGCACTAGTAGTAACACTATCAGCAGTAGTGGCACTAGCACTGAAAGTAACACTAGCAGTAGCACTAGCAGTAACAGTAGCACTAGCACTGAAAGTAACCCTAGCAGTAGTAGTATCATTAGCACTATCCATAACAGTAGCACTAGCAGTAGCACCAGCAGTAGCACTAGCAGTAGCATTAGCACTAGCAGTAGTAGTAACACTAGCAGTAGCATTAGTACTAGCAGTAGCATTAACACTAGCAGTAGCACTAGCAGTAGTAGTAACACTAGCAGTAGCACTAGCAGTAGCATTAGCACTAGCAGTAGCACTAGCACCATACTAGCATTAGCAGTAGCACTAGCAGTAGCACCAGCAGTAACATTAGCATTAGCACTAGCATTAGCAGTGTACCGTGCAGGGCCCGGTAGGCGGACCCCAGACAAGCTGAGTTGGAGAGGTCGATGCTGTAAACCGGAGCGTTGAACACGTCAGACAAAACCTGAGAGAAGAAGAAGAACGGAGCGATGTGATTGGACGCAGCGTATTATCCAGTCATCGTAATAATACATACTATTATTAAATACTATGTTATGATTAATCATAAAACATTGTACTATGTATTAATAACTAATAAATGACCTGCAGAATGTCTTTATTCAATGACGCTCCTCCCGTTGCCAAAACTCTGGTTCCTGGAACTGAAAACACGAAGGAAGAGTTTCAGGGTTTAGAAACTGATCAACCTGTCAGAGAAGATCTTTGTTGTAGTTTCTAATTGTGTCAGAGGAGAAGATCTTTGTTGTAGTGATACACGTGTCAGAGGAGAAGATCTTTGTTGTAGTTTCTAATCGTGTCAGAGGAGAAGATCTTTGTTGTAGTTTCTAAACGTGTCAGAGGAGAAGATCTTTGTTGTAGTGATACACGTGTCAGAGGAGAAGATCTTTGTTGTAGTGATACACGTGTCAGAGAAGAAGATCTTTGTTGTAGTTTCTAATCGTGTCAGAGGAGAAGATCTTTGTTGTAGTGATAATCGTGTCAGAGGAGAAGATCTTTGTTGTAGTGATACACGTGTCAGAGGAGAAGATCTTTGTTGTAGTGATAATTGTGTCAGAGGAGAAGATCTTTGTTGTAGTGATAATCGTGTCAGAGGAGAAGATCTTTGTTGTAGTGATACATGTGTCAGAGGAGAAGATCTTTGTTGTAGTGATACACGTGTCAGATGAGAAGATCTTTGTTGTAGTGATACACGTGTCAGAGGAAAAGATCTTTGTTGTAGTGATACACGTGTCAGATGAGAAGATCTTTGTTGTAGTGATACACGTGTCAGAGGAGAAGATCTTTTCTCACTGATGCAGTAGCCCAGCCGCTCAGCATGAAGCCTCCTGGACAGGAACTGACCCTCCACCAGGGCCCGGACCTCCACCTGAGGACTCAGGGAGGACACCTAGGAGGCAGGAGGCAGGAGGCAGGAGACAGGAGGCATGAGAGGAGGCAGGAGACAGGAGACAGGAGACAGGAGGTAGGAGGCAGGAGAGGAGGCAGAAGATATGGGACAGGAGGTAGGAGGTAGGAGATAGGAGGTAGGAGACAGGAGATAGGAGGTAGGAGACAGGAGACAGGAGACAGGAGGTAGGAGACAGGAGACAGGAGGTAGGACTCACTCACCTCGTTGTCGTCGGGGTCAAAGAGATGAACTCCGGCTGCTGGAGGTGTGATCTCCATGCTGTCAAAATAAAAACCTGAAACACAACAAGACACCATCAGAGGAGGAGGGAGGAAAGGGGGGAAGGAGGAAAGGAGGGAGGAGGGAGGAAAGGAGGGAGGGGGAGGGAAGGAAAGGGGGGAGGAAAGGAGGGAGGAGGAAGGAAAGGGAAGAGGAGGGAAGAAAGGAGGAAGGGAGGAAAGGAGGGAGGATAACAAGGAGAAAGAAAGAAAAAAAGGAAACTGGTGAAGTTGGTGAGAAACAAGGAAGGAAGGAAGCGTCACCGATGTGTCCGTTGTTGCCGAGCGGCGTGTCTCTCAGGGCGACGGAAAAAAGTTCCCATGATCCTCCAGTGCTCTCGTTCCTGATTCGTTCCCTCGCCAGAGACCCGTTCTTAAAGCTGCGGACGACACACACACACACACACACACACACAGGTGAGGCTACCTGTGAGGCTACAGGTGAGACTGCAGGTGAGACTACAGGTGAGGCTACATGTGAGGCTACAGGTGAGGCTACATGTGAGGCTACAGGTGAGGCTACAGGTGGGACTACAGGTGGGACTACAGGTGGGACTACAGGTGAGGCTACAGGTGAGGCTACAGGTGAGGCTACAGGTGAGACTACAGGTGAGGCTACAGGTGAGGCTACAGGTGAGACTACATGTGAAGATACAGGTGAGACTGCAGGTGAGGCTACAGGTGAGGCTACAGGTGAGGCTACAGGTGAGACTACAGGTGAGACTACAGGTGAGACTACATGTGAAGATACAGGTGAGACTACATGTGAAGATACAGGTGAGACTACAGGTGAGACGTACCACAGCAGAGCCATGAAGGTCCGGCCGTCCAGCGGGTTGCAGAAGACGTGACCCTCCAGCGCCGGGCGAGGCTGCTGGACCCACAGGAACACCGTGTCACTGGTCCCCAGGCTGACCTACACACACACACACACACACACACACACACACACACACACACACACACACACACACACACACACACAGTAACGGAGCACTGAGTGGGCTGAAGACTACAGACAGGTGAGACTGAAGTGGGCGGGTCTCAGGTTCTCACCGCGATGTCTCCGGGCTGGAGCCTCATTCCCGCCAGAGACGCTGAGGAGAGAGAACACGTTATTATATATATATATATATATATATATATATATATATATATAGAGGTTGTTTAGCGTCTCTGTGTGGTTGTTTAGTGTCTCTGAGGTTGTTTAGTGTCTCTGAGGTTGTTTAGTGTCTCTGAGGTTGTTTAGCGTCTCTTTGTGGTTGTTTAGTGTCTTTGAGGTTGTTTAGCGTCTCTTTGAGGTTGTTTAGTGTCTCTGAGGTTGTTTAGCGTCTCTTTGAGGTTGTTTTGTGTCTCTGAGGTTGTTTAGCGTCTCTTTGAGGTTGTTTAGTGTCTCTGAGGTTGTTTAGTGTCTCTGAGGTTGTTTAGTGTCTCTGAGGTTGTTTAGCGTCTCTGTGTGGTTGTTTAGTGTCTCTGAGGTTGTTTAGTGTCTCTGAGGTTGTTTAGCGTCTCTTTGTGGTTGTTTAGTGTCTTTGAGGTTGTTTAGTGTCTCTTTGAGGTTGTTTAGTGTCTCTGAGGTTGTTTAGCGTCTCTTTGAGGTTGTTTTGTGTCTCTGAGGTTGTTTAGCGTCTCTTTGAGGTTGTTTAGTGTCTCTGATGTTGTTTAGTGTCTCTTTGAGGTTGTTTACATGGTCTACATGTCACGTGGCTCATAGCTGACCTGG
>NC_136606.1:743164-758164 GCF_910589615.1 Taurulus bubalis
TGGTTTGCCAGAACCTCCTTGAGGAACAGGAAGTCCTTCTCCATGACCTCCCTGAACTCCTCCATGTCTGACTGTTAGCATCACGACCACCGCAGCTGCAGCCCTTCTGGTCTGCCGGTACCCGTCAGCTGCTTCAGGAGACCCCTGGGTCAGCCAGGCCCAAAGGCCTCCTTCTTCAGCTCGACGGCTTCCCTCACGCCCGGTGTCCACCACCAGGTTCTCAGGTTGCCAAGACATACGGCCGCAGATCAGATTATTACTATATATCAGATTTGATTACAAAGTCCATCATTGATCTCTGGCCTCATGGTAAAAGTTCTGGTTCTCTTTGTTGTTGTTGTCTCCAGTGTCAGACGAGCTGTCGGAGGCCGTCCTCGTCGTCCCCGTCTCTCAGGGTTTGACGTCGCCATGGGAACCAAATGGAGTGACCTTTGGCCCCGACCCGGCGACCTTCGGCGACCCCTGGCGGGTCCCCCTGGACCTCCACCGGCGCGGCTGTCCCGGTGCCGGCGCGCAGCGCGCAGCTTCGTCCCCGGAAACGACGACAAAGGGCGACGGTTCCTTCCGGTCAGTTTGTGTTCTACTTTAAAGAATTACTAAAGCATCGTTAGGAAAACTAAAAAATACTTCATACAGATTATGTACATTTATTTTAGTTTTAGGTTTTAAAAGGAAAAAATAAGCCTGCATGACTTTTTATATTTAATTTTTTAATTATATTTTATATTTTATTTTTGAATTGACTAACAGTGGCGCTCCAGCAGAGGGCGCTGTGCTGCCGTCAGCTGGAGACACTTTAAACTTCATATCTTCCTCTTCTTCATATCTTCATCGTTTCAGACGCTCCTCGTCTTCCTCAGAGTCACCCTGCAGCTCCTTCTGCAGCACCACAGAAGAAGTCACCGCTGACGGGTCCAGAGAGGACCCGGGTACCAGAGGAGACCCGGGTACTGGGCTCTCTGTCGGGTCCAGAGGAGACCCAGAGAAGACGGATCCAGTCCAGGTCTCTGGCTCTGGTTCACTCGAGACCTCGGAGCAGAGTCCAGACGGATCCAGAGGAGACCCAGGTACCAGAGGAGACCCGGGTACTGGGCTCTCTGTCGGGTCCAGAGAGGGTCCCGGTCCCGGCTCTGATGACGGCCCCCCCAGCAGCCTGCAGGAAGACCTGCAGGGGGACCGGCCCAGCCCCGCCGTCCCGCAGACCGGCCCCCCCTCTAGGAAGTCCTCGGCCCTCAGGTTCACCAGGCAGCTGAGCGTTGGGGGGGTCCGGCAGAACCAGAACCAGAACCAGCACCCGTTCCCCAACAGGAAGACCCCGAGGATCTCTGAGGCCGCCAGGAGGCTGGGGATGTACTCGTCCTTCTGAGTCCTGTGACCACGCGGTCCTGGTCCTGGTTCAGGTCCAGGTCCAGGTCCAGGTCCTGGTCCTGGTCCTGGTTCAGGTCCAGGTCCTGGTTCAGGTCCTGGTCCTGGTTCAGGTCCAGGTCCAGGTCCTGGTTCAGGTCCAGGTCCAGGATCAGGTGCAGGTCCCTTCAGGACTCATCGTCATGGATCAAGAATAAACCTTTTGTTTCTTTTATTCCTTCATTGGTTGTTGAAAGTTGTGCATTAAAATGATCAGATCTACAGTAATAACAATGAGTCACATGTTGTTGTCTTTGACCCGATCACACCAGAATTTAATTTAGTTTTTAAATTACATTTCTCGTCTCATATGGAGAGTGTCTAAATATTAAATGAATATATATATATATATATATATATATATATATATATATATATATATATATATATATATATATATATATATGAATAAATATAACGCCATGAAACAAATAATCAGAAACATATTTAAATAATACGTAGTTACTGTGAGAAGAAGCAGGATGAAATATATCAAAGCAATGAGCAGATTATTCACATTGTTTTATTATTGATCACTTTCATGGAATCTTAGATATTATTTTACTTAGTTCACAATGACTAGTTTTACTTTATTGTATTTCATTCATATTTGTTACTTTCATTTAATTATATTTTAGTTTAATTTAATTTAATCTATTTTTGTATTATTTCTTATTTTTATTAATTGTATTATTTATTAATTTGAAATGTATTTTACTTTCTTTTTATATTAAATATTTTTTGTATATATTTTTATATTCATTCATTTATATTTAAATGTATAGGCAAGGCAAGGCAAGGCAAGTTTATTTGTAGAGCACATTTCAACAACAAGGCGATTCAAAGTGCTTCACATAAAACCATTAAAAGCATCAAAACATAATGCAGATTTTAAAACAGTTAAGAACACATTAAAACAGTCAAAAAGTTGAATAAAAGTTGCAGTGCAGTTTAAGAAATAAAATGCAGTAGTGAGATGCAGTAATTGAATCTGGTTCAGTTAAAGGCAGCAGCAAACAGAAAGGTCTTCAATGTGGACTTAAAGGAGCTGAGGGTCTATGAGGGTCTATGAGGGTCTATGAGGGTCTATGAGGGTCTATGAGGGTCTATGAGGGTCTATGAGGGTCTCAGCAGACCTGCAGCTCTCAGGACCTTGTTCCAGATGTGTGGAGCAGAAAAGATGAACGCTGCTTCTCCATGTTTAGTTCTGACTCTTGGAACAGAAAGTAGACCCGTCCCAGACGACCTGAGGGTCAGGATGGTTCATAAGGTAGCAGCAGATCACAAACATACTCAGGCCCTAAACCATTCAGTGCTTTATAAACCAGCAGCAGGATTTTAAAGTCAGTTCTTTGTTTGACAGGGAGCCAGTGCAAAGACCTCAGAACTGGAGTGATGTGATCCACTTTCCTGGTCTTAGTGAGGACTCCAGCTGCAGCGTTCTGAATCAGCTGCAGCTTTCTGGTTGACTTTTTACAGAGGCCTGTGAACACACCGTTACAGTAGTCAAGTCTACTGAAGATAAATGACCTGTGAACACACCGTTACAGTAGTCAAGTCTACGGAAGATAAATGACCTGTGAACACACCGTTACAGTAGTCAAGTCTCCTGAAGATAAATGACCTGTGAACACACCGTTACAGTAGTCAAGTCTCCTGAAGATAAATGACCTGTGAACACACCGTTACAGTAGTCAAGTCTCCTGAAGATAAATGACCTGTGAACACACCATTACAGTAGTCAAGTCTACGGAAGATAAATGACCTGTGAACACACCGTTACAGTAGTCAAGTCTCCTGAAGATAAATGACCTGTGAACACACCGTTACAGTAGTCAAGTCTACTGAAGATAAATGACCTGTGAACACACCATTACAGTAGTCAAGTCTACTGAAGATAAAGTCATGGACAAGTTTCTCCAGATCCGGTTGAGACATAAGTCCTCTAACCCTTGATATATTCTTCAGGTGGTAGTAGGCTGATTTTGTAATTGTCTTGATATGGCTGTTCAGGTTGAGGTCTGAATCCATAACTACACCTAGATTTCTGGCTTGGTTTGAGGTTTTAAACATTAGTGATTGAAGCTGAGCGCTGACTTTCAATCGTTCGTCCTTGGGACCAAAAACAATTACTTCTGTTTTATCTTGATTTAATTGAAGAAAAATCTGGCACATCCAGTTATTGATTTCTTCAATGCATTTAGCCAGCCCTTGTATGGGACTATAGTCCCCTGGTGAAATAGTTATGTAGAGTTGTGTGTCATCTGCATAATTATGATAACACACTTTGTTGTTTTTCATAATCTGAGCCAGTGGAAGCATGTAGATGTTGAACAGAAGAGGCCCCAGTATTGAACCTTGGGGAACACCACATGTCATCCTAGTCAGCTCTGATGTGTAATTAGCTACAGACACAAAGTATTGTCGGTCCTTCAAGTAGGATTCAAACCAGTTAAGTGCTGCGCCAGAGAGTCCTACCAGACTTCAGTCTGTCTAGTAGTATGTCATGATCAACCGTGTCAAATGCAGCACTGAGATCCAGTAATACTAAGACTGAGGTTCTGCCACTGTCTGTGTTTAAGTGGATGTGGTTGAAAACCTTAACAAGAGCAGTTTCAGTACTGTGGTGCTGACGAAAGCCGGACTGGAAGACATCAAAACAGTTATTTTCAGCCAAGAAGTTGTTCAGCTGTTGAAAAACCGCTTTTTCCATTATTTTACTTTAGAATGGGAGGTTTGATATTGGTCTATAGTTTTTCAATATTTCGGGGTCTACACTAGCCTTCTTTAGAAGTGGTTTAATAACTGCAGTTTTTAGGGCTTGTGGGAAGACACCTGAGAGAAGGGATGTGTTTACAATTTGTAAAAGATCAGCGGTCATGCAGTGTGAAATATTTTTGAAAAAGTGTGTTGGTAGAATATCCAAGCAGCAGGAGGATGTGTTCAGATGTTGTATAATGTCTTCTAGGCTTCTATATATATATATATATATATATATATATATATATATATATATATATATATATATATATATATATATATATATATATATATATATATATATATATGTATGTATATATATATGCATACATATATATGTATATATATACTTTATATTACTTTCTATTTATTTTACTTTCTTTTCCTAACTTTTTCATATCAAAAAAGTTTCTGACATTGGACCCTCGTGAGGTGCCGTAGGACGCCAAAGATCGTCTATCCGTGAGAAGGTGGTTCACTCGGCTGTTATCGCGCTCGACATTACGTCAGCTGACGTCACGTTAACCGCGTCCTGAAACGTGCTTAGAGTGAGACCTCCTGCTCGCTCTTAACCTCTTTCCAAAAGAACAACCAAAACAACACCATCGCACCGAGGAAGTGGACGTTACCGGATCTCTACCGGATCTTACCGGAGCTTTACGGATCTTTACGGAGCGCCTCGTCCCGTGACGTCAGGTAACCGGACACGTTCACCGTCTGCTGGAAGAATGAGACCGAGAACAGAGACCCAGGGGACGTCACGCGAATTTAACGCTAGTTCCACTAAACGTGGGCTCTAACTACGTCACTGGCGCGGAATATTCATGATATCCGCTTATTTAATATTCAGTTTAATATCGGCTCCGTGTGCAACCTTTGTTGTTCCAAACAAAGAGTTTTACGACGTCTCGAGACTTCCTACAACTCCCATGATGCAACGGGGCTTCTTTGAGTTCTGGTCGTTGTTCATAATCTTAAAAACTTTGTAATGATATTAAAATATGAGCAGAGTTCTCTGTTATCTTCATCTCCCTCTTCTTCCTCCTTATCTTCCTCTTCTTCCTCCTCATCTTCCTCTTCTTCATCTTCCTCATCCTCCTCTTCTTCCTCAGCTCCTCTCTGGATCTGAACAGGTTTCATTTCAACAGACAAATGAATAAACTATTGTTTTTATAAGAAACTTCTTTTGTCTTCCTGTCTTACTCGTCTTCCTCCCTCCTCTCCTTCTCCTCCTCCTCTTCCTCCCTCCTCTCCTCTTCCTCTTCCTCCCTCCTCTCCTCCTCCTCCTCTTCCTCCCTCCTCTCCTCCTCTTCCTCCTCCTCTCTTCCTCCTCCTCTTCCTCCCTCCTCTCCTCCTCTTCCTCCTCCTCTCTTCCTCCTCCTCTTCCTCCCTCCTCTCCTCCTCTCCTCCTCCTCCTCCTCTCCTCTTCCTCCTCCTCTCTTCCTCCTCCTCTTTCTCCCTCCTCTCCTCTTCCTCTCCTCTTCCTCCCTCCTCTCCTCCTCCTCCTCTTCCTCCTCCTCTCTTCCTCCTCCTCTTCCTCTTCCTCCCTCCTCTCCTCCTCCTCCTCCTCCTCCTCTTCCTCCTTCTCTCCTCCTCCTCTTCCTCCCTCCTCTCCTCCTCCTCCTCCTACTCTCTCCTCTCCTCCTCCTCTTCCTCCCTCCTCTCCTCTTCCTCCCTCCTCTCCTCTTCCTCTTCTTCCTCCTCTCCTCCTCCTCCTCTTCCTCTTCCTCCCTCCTCTCCTCCTCCTCTTCCTCCTTCTCTCCTCCTCCTCTTCCTCCCTCCTCTCCTCCTCCTCCTCTTACTCTCTCCTCCTCCTCTTCCTCCCTCCTCTCCTCTTCCTCCCTCCTCTCCTCTTCCTCTTCTTCCTCCTCTCCTCCTCCTCCTCTCCTCTTCCTCCCTCCTCTCCTCCTCCTCTCCTCCTCTTTCTCTCCTCCTCCTCCTCCTCCCCCTCCTCTTCCTCCTCTTCCTCCCCCCAGAGAGATGGAGGAGCAGAACTTGGAGGTGAAGCTGAAGCAGATGTTGAAGGAGGAGAAGATCCAGCTGTGGAATCCTCCGTTCAGCGACGACGAGTCCAGTCTTCACCACATGCAGGTGAGAGGTGATGACATCATCATGACATCACATGCAGGTGAGAGGTGATGACATCATCATGACATCACATGCAGGTGAGAGGTGATGACGTCATCATGACATCACATGCAGGTGAGAGGTGATGACATCATCATGACATCACATGCGGGTGAGAGGTGATGACATCATCATGACATCACATGCAGGTGAGAGGTGATGACATCATCATGACATCACATGCGGGTGAGAGGTGATGACGTCATCATGACATCACATGCAGGTGAGAGGTGATGACGTCATCATGACATCACGTGCAGGTGAGAGGTGATGACATCATCATGACATCACATGCAGGTGAGAGGTGATGACATCATCATGACATCACATGCAGGTGAGAGGTGATGACATCATCATGACATCACATGCGGGTGAGAGGTGATGACATCATCATGACATCACATGCAGGTGAGAGGTGATGACATCATCATGACATCACATGCGGGTGAGAGGTGATGACGTCATCATGACATCACGTGCAGGTGAGAGGTGATGACATCATCATGACATCACATGCAGGTGAGAGGTGATGACATCATCATGATATCACATGCAGGTGAGAGGTGATGATGTCATCAATCATGTGGAAATGAAGAAAACTATTTAAAATAAATGCTAACATACACATAGAAGACCAAATGTATGATAATAATACATAAACATACACAGAAGCCTTTAGAGTAAATGAAGTGATAATACATGAAGTGATAATACATGAAGTGATAATACATGAAGTGATAATACATAAACATGTTGTGGTGCGTTCAGGCGCTGTCGGAGCGCTTCGCCCCTCTGCTGCGTCTGCAGGTGCAGAAAGTGGGCGGAGCTCTGGAGGCCATCAGGCTGCAGGCGGTGACCCGGGGCAAAGGAAACAAAACCTACCGGGAGACAGGGGTCGCCACGCTGGAGCTGCTGCTGCCCAGAGGCTGCAGGAAGGTACTTATACACAAGTATATATATATACAAAACAAGTTAATACAATAATGCATAATTATGGGAAGATAAATGAAGCTCATTATTCAACAATAACTCAGTTTGTTCTTCACTTTGGTTTCAGGACGCAAAGACAAAGAGTCACCTGGAGACGAGGCTGGATGTACTGGTTCAGGAGGTGATGGACAGGTACACACACACACACACACACACACACACACACACACACACACACACACACACCCATGACGAGTGTGTGTCTCTCCTCAGGATCGGGGAGGAGTTCGGCCTGAAATACATCAAACTGATCCTCAACGGGAAAACTTTGTCAGTCGGTGAGTCAGAGAGTTCACACCTTCAGGCCTGAGGCCAGCTGCTCAGTGTGTGTGTGTGTGTGTGTGTGTGTGTGTGTGTGTGTGTGTGTGTGTGTGTGTGTGTGTGTGTGTGTGTGTGTGTGTGTGTCTCAGACCAGCCTCTGGACCAGCAGGGTGTGAAGAACCACAGCAAGATGATGGTGCTGAAGGTCAGCGACGCAGACTGGAAACTCCATCTGAGCGAGGAAGAGGAGATGAAGAAGAACCAGAATGAGAGTCTGCAGAGGACCCAGAAGGGCTTCCAGATCCTGTCAGAGAGAGGTAGGCTTCAGTGTGGGTTAGTGTGCCCTTCAGTGTGCCCTTCAGTGTGCCCTTTAGTGTGCCCTTTAGTGTGCCCTTTAGTGTGCCCTTTAGTGTGCCCTTCAGTGTGCCCTTCAGTGTGCCCTTTAGTGTGACCTTTAGTGTGCCCTTTAGTGTGGGTTAGTGTGCCCTTCAGTGTGCCCTTTAGTGTGGGTTAGTGTGCCCTTTAGTGTGCCCTTTAGTGTGCCCTTCAGTGTGCCCTTCAGTGTGCCCTTCAGTGTACCCTTCAGTGTACCCTTCAGTGTGCCCTTCAGTGTGCCCTTTAGTGTGCCCTTTAGTGTGCCCTTTAGTGTGCCCTTCAGTGTGCCCTTCAGTGTGCCCTTTAGTGTGCCCTTCAGTGTGCCCTTCAGTGTGCCCTTTAGTGTGCCCTTCAGTGTGCCCTTCAGTGTGCCCTTTAGTGTGCCCTTTAGTGTGCCCTTTAGTGTGCCCTTCAGTGTGCCCTTTAGTGTGTGTTAGTGTGCCCTTTAGTGTGCCCTTTTGTGTGGGTTAGTGTGCCCTTCAGTGTGCCCTTCAGTGTGTGTTAGTGTGCCCTTTAGTGTGCCCTTTAGTGTGCCCTTCAGTGTGCCCTTCAGTGTGCCCTTTAGTGTGCCCTTTAGTGTGCCCTTTAGTGTGCCCTTCAGTGTGCCCTTTAGTGTGCCCTTTAGTGTGCCCTTTAGTGTGCCCTTCAGTGTGCCCGTTAGTGTGCCCGTTAGTGTGCCCTTCAGTGTGTGTTAGTGTGCCCTTTAGTGTGCCCTTCAGTGTGTGTTAGTGTGCCCTTCAGTGTGTGTTAGTGTGCCCTTCAGTGTGCCCTTCAGTGTGTGTTAGTGTGCCCTTTAGTGTGCCATTTAGTGTGTGTTTGTGTGCCCTTTAGTGTGTGTTTGTGTGCCCTTTAGTGTGCCCTTTAGTGTGCCCTTTAGTGTGCCCTTCAGTGTGCCATTTAGTGTGTGTTAGTGTGCCCTTTAGTGTGCCCTTTAGTGTGTGTTAGTGTGCCCTTTAGTGTGCCTTTTAGTGTGCCCTTCAGTGTGCCCTTTAGTGTGCCCTTTAGTGTGCCCTTCAGTGTGCCATTTAGTGTGTGTTAGTGTGCCCTTTAGTGTGCCCTTCAGTGTGCCCCTTAGTGTGTTTTAGTGTGCCCTTTAGTGTGCCCTTCAGTGTGCCCTTTAGTGTGCCCTTCAGTGTGCCATTTAGTGTGTGTTAGTGTGCCCTTCAGTGTGCCCTTTAGTGTGTCCTTCAGTGTGCCATTCAGTGTGTGTTAGTGTGCCTTTTAGTGTGCCCTTCAGTGTGCCCTATAGTGTGCCCTTTAGTGTGGGTTAGTGTGCCCTTTAGTGTGCCCTTCAGTGTGCCCTTTAGTGTGGGTTAGTGTGCCCTTTAGTGTGCCCTTTAGTGTGCCCTTTAGTGTGCCCTTTAGTGTGCCCTTTAGTGTGCCCTTCAGTGTGCCCTTCAGTGTGCCCTTTAGTGTGCCCTTCAGTGTGCCCTTTAGTGTGCCCTTTAGTGTGTGTTAGTGTGCCCTTTAGTGTGCCCTTTAGTGTGCCCTTTTGTGTGGGTTAGTGTGCCCTTCAGTGTGCCCTTCAGTGTGTGTTAGTGTGCCCTTTAGTGTGCCCTTTAGTGTGCCCTTTAGTGTGCCCTTTAGTGTGCCCTTTAGTGTGCCCTTCAGTGTGCCCGTTAGTGTGCCCGTTAGTGTGCCCTTCAGTGTGTGTTAGTGTGCCCTTTAGTGTGCCCTTCAGTGTGTGTTAGTGTGCCCTTCAGTGTGCCCTTCAGTGTGTGTTAGTGTGCCCTTTAGTGTGCCATTTAGTGTGTGTTTGTGTGCCCTTTAGTGTGCCCTTTAGTGTGCCCTTTAGTGTGCCCTTTAGTGTGCCCTTCAGTGTGCCCTTTAGTGTGTGTTAGTGTGCCCTTTAGTGTGCCCTTTAGTGTGCCCTTTAGTGTGCCCTTTAGTGTGCCCTTTAGTGTGCCCTTCAGTGTGCCATTTAGTGTGTGTTAGTGTGCCCTTTAGTGTGCCCTTTAGTGTGTGTGTTAGTGTGCCCTTTAGTGTGCCTTTTAGTGTGCCCTTCAGTGTGCCCTTTAGTGTGCCCTTTAGTGTGCCCTTCAGTGTGCCATTTAGTGTGTGTTAGTGTGCCCTTCAGTGTGCCCTTCAGTGTGCCATTTAGTGTGTGTTAGTGTGCCCTTTAGTGTGCCCTTCAGTGTGCCCCTTAGTGTGTTTTAGTGTGCCCTTTAGTGTGCCCTTCAGTGTGCCCTTTAGTGTGTCCTTCAGTGTGCCATTTAGTGTGTGTTAGTGTGCCTTTTAGTGTGCCCTTCAGTGTGCCCCTTAGTGTGTTTTAGTGTGCCCTTTAGTGTGCCCTTTAGTGTGGGTTAGTGTGCCCTTTAGTGTGCCCTTCAGTGTGCCCTTTAGTGTGGGTTAGTGTGCCCTTTAGTGTGCCCTTTAGTGTGCCCTTTAGTGTGCCCTTCAGTGTGCCCTTCAGTGTGCCCTTTAGTGTGCCCTTCAGTGTGCCCTTCAGTGTGCCCTTTAGTGTGCCCTTTAGTGTGCCCTTCAGTGTGCCCTTTAGTGTGTGTTAGTGTGCCCTTTAGTGTGCCCTTCAGTGTGCCCTTCAGTGTGTGTTAGTGTGCCCTTTAGTGTGCCCTTTAGTGTGCCCTTTAGTGTGCCCTTCAGTGTGCCCTTTAGTGTGCCCTTTAGTGTGCCCTTTAGTGTGCCCTTCAGTGTGCCCTTCAGTGTGCCCGTTAGTGTGCCCGTTAGTGTGCCCTTCAGTGTGTGTTAGTGTGCCCTTTAGTGTGCCCTTCAGTGTGTGTTAGTGTGCCCTTCAGTGTGCCCTTCAGTGTGTGTTAGTGTGCCCTTTAGTGTGCCATTTAGTGTGTGTTTGTGTGCCCTTTAGTGTGCCCTTTAGTGTGCCCTTTAGTGTGCCCTTTAGTGTGCCCTTCAGTGTGCCCTTTAGTGTGTGTTAGTGTGCCCTTTAGTGTGCCCTTTAGTGTGCCCTTTAGTGTGCCCTTCAGTGTGCCATTTAGTGTGTGTTTGTGTGCCCTTTAGTGTGCCCTTTAGTGTGTGTTAGTGTGCCCTTTAGTGTGCCCTTCAGTGTGCCCTTTAGTGTGTGTTAGTGTGCCCTTTAGTGTGCCCTTCAGTGTGCCCTTCAGTGTGTGTTAGTGTGCCCTTTAGTGTGCCCTTTAGTGTGCCCTTTAGTGTGCCCTTCAGTGTGCCCTTTAGTGTGCCCTTTAGTGTGCCCTTTAGTGTGCCCTTCAGTGTGCCCTTCAGTGTGCCCGTTAGTGTGCCCGTTAGTGTGCCCTTCAGTGTGTGTTAGTGTGCCCTTTAGTGTGCCCTTCAGTGTGTGTTAGTGTGCCCTTCAGTGTGCCCTTCAGTGTGTGTTAGTGTGCCCTTTAGTGTGCCATTTAGTGTGTGTTTGTGTGCCCTTTAGTGTGCCCTTTAGTGTGCCCTTTAGTGTGCCCTTTAGTGTGCCCTTCAGTGTGCCCTTTAGTGTGTGTTAGTGTGCCCTTTAGTGTGCCCTTTAGTGTGCCCTTTAGTGTGCCCTTCAGTGTGCCATTTAGTGTGTGTTTGTGTGCCCTTTAGTGTGCCCTTTAGTGTGTGTTAGTGTGCCCTTTAGTGTGCCTTTTAGTGTGCCCTTCAGTGTGCCCTTTAGTGTGCCCTTTAGTGTGCCCTTTAGTGTGCCCTTCAGTGTGCCATTTAGTGTGTGTTAGTGTGCCCTTCAGTGTGCCCTTCAGTGTGCCATTTAGTGTGTGTTAGTGTGCCCTTTAGTGTGCCCTTCAGTGTGCCCCTTAGTGTGTTTTAGTGTGCCCTTTAGTGTGCCCTTCAGTGTGCCCTTTAGTGTGCCCTTCAGTGTGCCATTTAGTGTGTGTTAGTGTGCCCTTCAGTGTGCCCTTTAGTGTGTCCTTCAGTGTGCCATTTAGTGTGTGTTAGTGTGCCTTTTAGTGTGCCCTTCAGTGTGCCCCTTAGTGTGTTTTAGTGTGCCCTTTAGTGTGCCCTTTAGTGTGCCCGTTAGTGTGCCCTTTAGTGTGCCCTTCAGTGTGTGTTAGTGTGCCCTTCAGTGTGCCCTTCAGTGTGTTAGTGTGCCCTTTAGTGTGCTCTTCAGTGTGCCCTTCAGTGTGCCATTTAGTGTGTGTTAGTGTGCCCTTTAGTGTGCCCTTTAGTGTGCCCTTTAGTGTGCCCTTTAGTGTGCCCTTCAGTGTGCCCTTTAGTGTGTGTTAGTGTGCCCTTTAGTGTGCCCTTCAGAGTGCCCCTTAGTGTGTTTTAGTGTGCCTTTTAGTGTGCCCTTTAGTGTGCCCTTTAGTGTGCCCTTCAGTGTGCCCTTTAGTGTGTGTTAGTGTGCCCTTTAGTGTGCCCTTCAGAGTGCCCCTTAGTGTGTTTTAGTGTGCCTTTTAGTGTGCCCTTTAGTGTGCCCTTTAGTGTGCCCTTCAGTGTGCCCTTTAGTGTGCCCTTTAGTGTGCCATTTAGTGTGTGTTAGTGTGCCCTTTAGTGTGCCATTTAGTGTGCCCTTTAGTGTGCCCTTTAGTGTGCCATTTAGTGTGTGTTAGTATGCCCTTCAGTGTGCCCTTCACTGTGCCATTTAGTGTGTGTTAGTGTGCCCTTTAGTGTGCCCTTCAGTGTGCCCCTTAGTGTGTTTTAGTGTGCCCTTCAGTGTGCCCTTTAGTGTGCCCTTCAGTGTGCCATTTAGTGTGTGGTAGTGTGCCCTTCAGTGTGCCATTTAGTGTGTGTTAGTGTGCCCTTCAGTGTGCCATTTAGTGTGTGTTAGTGTGCCCTTCAGTGTGCCCTTCAGTGTGCCCGTTAGTGTGCCCTTTAGTGTGCCCTTTAGTGTGTTAGTGTGCCCGTTAGTGTGCCCTTTAGTGTGCCCTTCAGTGTGCCCTTTAGTGTGTGTTAGTGTGCCCTTTAGTGTGTGTTTGTGTGCCTTTTAGTGTGCCCTTCAGTGTGCCCTTCAGTGTGCCCTTTAGTGTGTGTTAGTGTGCCCTTCATCGTGCCCTTTAGTGTGTGTTAGTGTGCCCTTTAGTGTGCCCTTTAGTGTGCCCTTCAGTGTGCCCTTTAGTGTGTGTTAGTGTGCCCTTCAGTGTGCCCTTTAGTGTGGGTTAGTGTGCCCTTTATTGTGCCCTTTAGTGTGGGTTAGTGTGCCCTTTAGTGTGGGTTAGTGTGCTCGTTAGTGTGCCCTTTAGTGTGCCTGTTAGTGTGCCCTTTAGTGTGGGTTAGTGTGCCCTTTAGTGTGGGTTAGTGTGCTCGTTAGTGTGCCCTTTAGTGTGCTCGTTAGTGTGCCCTTTAGTGTGGGTTAGTGTGCCCGTTAGTGTGCCCTTTAGTGTGTTAGTGTACCCTTTAGTGTGTTAGTGTACCCTTTAGTGTGTTAGTGTACCCTTTAGTGTGTTAGTGTACTCTTTAGTGTGTTAGTGTACCCTTTAGTGTGCCCTTTAGTGTGCCTTTTAGTGTGTTAGTGTATTCTTTAGTGTGTTAGTGTACCCTTTAGTGTGTTAGTGTACCCTTTAGTGTGTTAGTGTATTCTTTAGTGTGTTAGTGTACTCTTTAGTGTGTTAGTGTATTCTTTTGTGTACCCTTTATTGTGACTGTCTCTGTGTCCTCAGACGGCAGTGAAGACTCCTCCCCTTTCCTGGAGATCGCTGACCAGAGAGGAAACCCTCTGAAGATCCCCCCCGAGGAGAAGAAGGTACAAGTACCTTCAGTACCTGGAACTAGATGTTTACCTCATATACATATTATAACTTCCATCAGTATGTTTTCATTCAGAAGCTCAAAGTTACCAACGGCACCTCTCCCTCTCTCTCTCGCTCTCCCTCTCTCGCTCTCCCTCTCTCGCTCCCTCTCTCTCGCTCTCTCGCTCTCCCTCTCTCGCTCTCCCTCTCTCGCTCTCCCTCTCTCGCTCCCTCTCTCTCGCTCTCTCGCTCTCTCCCTCTCCCTCTCTCGCTCTCCCTCTCTCGCTCTCCCTCTCTCGCTCTCCCTCTCTCTCGCTTTCCCTCTCTCGCTCCCTCTCTCTCTCTCTCTCTCCCTCTCTCGCTCCCTCTCTCTCTCTCTCGCTCCCTCTCTCTCTCTCTCGCTCCCTCTCTCTCTCTCTCTCCCTCTCTCTCTCTCTCTCTCTCTCCCTGCAGGCTCTGATCCTGGCGATGGGTTTCCATGAGAAAGGTCGTTCTCTGATGAAGAAGAAGCAGTTTGATAACGCTCTGTGTCACCTGCTGCAGGCGGACCAGCAGTTCAGGTACTGCTCTTCCTTCTCCTCTTCCTCCTCCTCTTCCTCCCTTTCCTCTACTGAGCATGCTCAGTGTGTCCTGTCTCCTCAGCCGCTGTGGCTCCTCCCTCCTGGCCTCGGTGGATAACTTCTCGGTGCTGCAGCTGGACGTGGTTTGGTGTTACCGCGCTCTGGAGGCTCTGAGCTGTCTGGACGACGGCCGCAGCCGGCTGCAGCGCGCCGAGGACGGCTTCCTGCGCTGCTACGGGGAGCGGCAGCAGCGGCTGCTCATGATCAAGGTGAGGGGGAGACGGGTCCTCAGGTGAGACGGGTCCTCAGGTGAGACGGGTCCTCAGGGGAGACGGGTCCTCAAGGGAGACGGGTCCTCAGGTGAGACGGGTCCTCAGGTGAGACGGGTCCTCAGGTGAGGGGGAGACGGATCCTCAGGGGAGACGGGTCCTCAGGTGAGACGGGTCCTCAGGTGAGGGGGAGACGGATCCTCAGGGGAGATGGGTCCTCAGGTGAGACGGGTCCTCAGGTGAGGGGGAGACGGGTCCTCAGGTGAGACGGGTCCTCAGGTAAGGGGGAGACGGGTCCTCAGGGGAGACGGGTCCTCAGGTGAGACAGTGAGACGGGTCCTCAGGTGAGGGGGGGAGACGGGTCCTCAGGTGAGACAGTGAGACGGGTCCTCAGGTGAGACGGGTCCTCAGGTGAGGGGGGGAGACGGGTCCTCAGGTGAGACGGGTCCTCAGGTGAGACGGGTCCTCAGGGGAGACGGGTCCTCAGGTGAGACGGGTCCTCAGGTGAGACGGGTCCTCAAGGGAGACGGGTCCTCAGGTGAGACGGGTCCTCAGGTGAGGGGGAGACGGATCCTCAGGGGAGACGGGTCCTCAGGTGAGACGGGTCCTCAGGTGAGGGGGAGACGGATCCTCAGGGGAGACGGGTCCTCAGGTGAGACGGGTCCTCAG
>NC_136606.1:763164-773164 GCF_910589615.1 Taurulus bubalis
AGAGCAATGAGCGGAGCAATGAGAGAGCAGTGAGAGAGCAGTGAGAGAGCAATGAGAGAGCAATGAGAGAGCAGTGAGAGAGCAATGAGAGAGCAATGAGAGGAGCAATGAGAGAGCAATGAGCGGAGCAATGAGCGGAGCAATGAGAGAGCAGTGAGAGAGCAATGAGAGAGCAATGAGAGAGCAGTGAGAGAGCAATGAGAGAGCAGTGAGAGAGCAATGAGCGGAGCAATGAGAGAGCAGTGAGAGAGCAATGAGAGAGCAGTGAGAGAGCAGTGAGAGAGCAGTGAGAGAGCAGTGAGAGAGCAATGAGAGAGCAGTGAGAGAGCAGTGAGAGAGCAGTGAGAGAGCAATGAGAGAGCAATGAGAGAGCAATGAGCGAGCAGTGAGAGAGCAATGAGAGAGCAATGAGCGGAGCAGTGAGAGAGCAGTGAGAGAGCAGTGAGAGAGCAATGAGAGAGCAGTGAGAGAGCAATGAGAGAGCAATGAGAGAGCAATGAGAGAGCAGTGAGAGAGCAATGAGAGGAGCAATGAGAGAGCAATGAGAGAGCAATGAGAGAGCAGTGAGAGAGCAATGAGAGAGCAATGAGAGAGCAGTGAGAGAGCAATGAGAGGAGCAATGAGAGAGCAATGAGAGAGCAATGAGAGAGCAATGAGAGAGCAGTGAGAGAGCAATGAGAGAGCAGTGAGAGGAGCAATGAGAGAGCAATGAGAGAGCAATGAGAGGAGCAATGAGAGAGCAATGAGCGGAGCAATGAGAGAGCAGTGAGAGAGCAGTGAGAGAGCAGTGAGAGAGCAATGAGAGGAGCAATGAGAGGAGCAATGAGCGGAGCAATGAGAGAGCAGTGAGAGAGCAGTGAGAGAGCAATGAGAGAGCAATGAGAGAGCAATGAGAGGAGCAATGAGAGAGCAATGAGAGAGCAGTGAGAGAGCAATGAGCGAGCAAACAGAGAGCAATGAGAGAGCAATGAGAGGAGCAATGAGAGAGCAGTGAGAGAGCAATGAGAGGAGCAATGAGAGAGCAATGAGAGAGCAATGAGAGGAGCAATGAGAGAGCAGTGAGAGAGCAATGAGAGAGCAATGAGAGGAGCAATGAGCGAGCAATGAGAGAGCAATGAGCGGAGCAATGAGAGGAGCAATGAGCGAGAGCAATGAACATAATGTATAAGAGCAATGAACATAATGTATAAGAGCAATGAACCTCACATCAGAGCAATGAGAAGAGCAATGTGTTGCAGAGGACAGTGATCTGGTCAACGAGGTGTTGGAGGACATCTCTCGGCACGAGGAGGATTACCTGGACCTGACGCTGGAGGAGGAGAGCGAGCTCATCACCACCATGAAGGGCTACCTGAGCAGAGGACACACACACCCTGTGTGACACACACACACACACACACACACACACACACACACACACACACACACACACACACACACACACACCATAATGAGATTCTTCATCATTCTCTCTTTTATTTTACTTGTCAGCAATAATAGAGATAAAATAATATTTTGGTAACTTGTTGACTTGATCTCTTAGTTCATGTTTATAGTTGTTCTGATGGAGAATCCTTTGTTTATTATCATTTTCCTTCAGAATGAAACGTTGTGATTTATATTATAAACCAAAGGAACTCATTTTGTTTTTTAAAAGCTGCTTGAAGTGATTTTTATTTTTATTGTTCTGATGAGAATCAGCGTTTTATGTTTGTGACGTCGCAGCAGTTTGTCGTTTACTTTAAATACGTTTACTTTAAATACGTTTAATTTAAATACATTTACTTTAAATACGTTTACTTTAAATACGTTTAATTTAAATACGTTTCAAGTTAACGTTCCATGTTTAAAGACAATAAAGAAATGAAGGTTGAATCTGTGATGTCATGTTTGTTCTCAACTAATTATTATCAGTTACCACACTGATAAAACTACATATACAAGTACTAATACCACTAAGTACCTGATGAAGAAGGAGGAGCCTGCTGGAGGAGGAGGAGCCTGCTGGAGGAGGAGGTGGGTGCAGATGCTGCAGCCAATCGGCACACGGCATTGGTCACACCTGCAGCCCATCAGGTGATTAGAGGGAGTATATATCTATCTATCTATATCTATATATATATATATATACATATATATATATACATATATATATATATATATATATATATATATATATATATATATATATATATATATATATATATATATATATATATATATATATATATATATATGCTATTCCTTTATAGTTTAGAGGCTGCTATTCCTTTATGGTTTAGAGGCTGCTATTCCTTTATGGTTTAGAGGCTGCTATTCCTTTATGGTTTAGAGGCTGCTATTGCTTCATTGTTTAGAGGCTGCTATTCCTTTATGGGTTAGATACTGCTATTCCTTTATGGTTTAGAGGCTGCTATTCCTCTATGGTTTAGAGGCTGCTATTCCTTCATAGTTTAGAGGCTGCTATTCCTTTATAGTTTAGAGGCTGCTATTCCTTTATGGGTTAAATACTGCTATTCCTTTATAGTTTAGAGGCTGCTATTCCTCTATGGTTTAGAGGCTGCTATTCCTTCATAGTTTAGAGGCTGCTATTCCTTTATAGTTTAGAGGCTGCTATTCCTTTATAGTTTAGAGGCTGCTATTCCTTTATGGGTTAGAGACTGCTATTCCTTTATAGTTTAGAGGCTGCTATTCCTTTATAGTTTAGAGGCTGCTATTCCTTTATAGTTTAGAGGCTGCTATTCCTTTATAGTTTAGAGGCTGCTATTCCTTTATAGTTTAGATGCTACGGATGCATGGGAGCAGCCTGATGGACGTGTATGAAGAAGACCCAAATATGAATGTATTTCACAAAGATACTGGTCAGTTGTGAGAAACCTGTATGTCACTGTCACCACCACCCAGTGGCAGCAAGGATGCTGCAAGTCCCCGCCTTCAACAGCGGATGATGATGATGATGATGATGGACACAAATAATGTGGTTCTAGGTAATGTTATAACACATATTCCTAAAAAGAGCAAGAAACAGGCTGAATGTATTTTGCTTTATCAGTTTGAACGTTGGACAGATGAGTGAGGTCATCACCAGCAAGTTTAAATCCACAGGTACACAATGCTGATGCTAAAACAAGATGGCTGCTGATGCTAAAACAAGATGGCTGCTGTTGCTAAAACAAGATGGCTGCTGATGCTGAAACAAGATGGCTGCTGATGCTGAAACAACGTTTACAACTTTTAACGTGTTTTTCCTTTTATTTAATTGTTTTATGGACTGACTGTATTTTATCTATGACACAATTAATGTATTTTATCCTTTTCTTTTTTTATGACACTGTAAAATGTGTTTTTTTATGTGTTTTTTATGGTGGTGTGTGTGTGTGCGCGTGCGTGTGTGTGTGTGTGTGTGTGTGTGTTTGTTAAGTGTACCCCATCGGTGATAATAAATGAAGACTATTGATTAAAAATGGCCTCCATATTTGTATTGGTATCATTGTCCCAGTACATTAGTTTACTCTCACATGAAGGATCCCACAACACAGACGGCTGTCTTTATTAACACAACGACAGCATTGCACCGTGATGGAGGAGCTCGTCTCTGACCTCTCACATGGAGGAGAAGACCTCCTGTGAGAGGACTGAGGAAGAGGAAGAGGACTGAGGAAGAGGAAGAGGACTGAGGAAGAGGAAGAGGACTGAGGAAGAGGACTGAGGAAGAGGACAATGTAATAGTCTGTCATGGTCTCAACTCAAGGAGCTCCTCGGTGACGACAACGTCTCATCGACACCAGAATGAATCCGACCAGTAGAGTAAGGGGCAAATTAATGCCAAAACTAGAGAGCGCAAATCAAACAGCCGCGCGCGTAATTTACTTTGACGAGCGCTTTTACATCACGACGAGAGCAAAATCCCCGCTCGCCCGAGCAAAAGTTGCTCTCGCGCGAGCAAAACTCGCTCTCGTGAAGCTTTAACCTGCTCGCTCGCGTGTCTGTTACCTGCTCGCGCTCGAGTAGATTTTCTTTTTGACAGTAAGTGGGCGGATCCAGTCACCATCCATCTCTACATCTAATTGGTTACAATCCTCGTCTTCGGATTGGCTGGAATGCATTTTGCACCAGGAACAATGGCGGATGAGAAAACACAACTGAAAGTTGACGTTCTCTGAATACTACTGTTATTGAGTCACAAAATGTAATTTTAGGATGTTTTCAGGCGAGAAGTTAGTTGTTTAAGCATCAAATCTGTGGTCGGTTTGTCAAGAATCAGCCGACTTAAAAAGATACGGCGACGGTTTGAGGTCCTGCTCGCGGGACCTAGAGCCCCGCAGCACCGGGCCGTCAGCGCTCTGCTGCCCGCCGACAGCAGCCTGATCCCGGCAGGACTTTTTGAAATGATCCGCTGGCTCCGATGTCTCCGTAGCGGTTAAACATGAGATATAATTCAATTTTGAGGATCTAACGAGCAATCTTTATTATTTATTATTTATTCACAGTAACATTACATCAGTTTGACTGAGGGAAAGTTTAAGATTTATAACTTAAGATTTTAATTTAACTTTTACTTTGAACTACAGCGGTGTTTTATTACTTTTGACCAATCCTATCTTGTGTTGTAATTGTATTTGACCCTTTCTTAAACAGTTCTTTAACTTTGACACACCCAAGATACATTAACTGCCTTGAAACACAGTTTGGTATTTATTAGGCGTATGCAACAAACTAAATGGCATGCAGATCGCTTATTAAAGACAATATCAATAGAAATACTACGCAATATCAACAAACCCCAAATTATTTATGAATCCCTCTTTGGAACTTCAAGTCTTTTGCACATTTTCATTGGTTACCTCTACTTAGGCTCTAATACAACTGAATAGCATCTTTAACATGTGAACATCATTGCTCTCTGCAACTGGGTGCTGACCTTCCTCTCAGGCAGACCCCAATCAGTCAGAGTTGGAACCGCACATCTGACACAAGAACTGTGAGCACAGGGACCCCCCAGGGCTGTGTACTGGGTCCCCTGCTGTTCACCCTCTTCACATACGACTGTGTGGCCTCCCAGGAAAACACCAGCATCATCAAGTTTGCGGATGATACGACGGTCATTGGAATGATCAGCTGAGACGGCGTACAGAAGAGAGGTGGAGGAACTTGTGGCCTGGTGTCGGATAATAATCTCTCCTTGAACGCAGACAAGACAAAGGAGATGATTATCCACCCAAGGAGGAAGAAGGTGCAGGAAGCACCACTTCACATAGGTGGGACAGAGGTGGAAAGGGTGAAAACCTGTAAATTCCAGCAGAGACTGTATTTCTTAAGAAGGCTGAGGAAATTTGGAATGCCACCCAAGATTCTCAGCAACTTCTACAGATGTACGGTGGAGAGCGTCCTTACAGCTCCATCAGTGTGGTATGAAGCTGCACTGCAGGACAGGAAGGCACTCCAGCGTGTGATAAAAACTGCACAGTACATCTCAGGAGCAGCTTTATTTTTTGCCTTAAGTTCATTGTAATTCTGTGTGTTAGGAGGACCCAGCAAAATAAGCTTTTCATTGGACAGAATAACTGCCTGTTATCTGTGCATATGAGAATAAAAATATCTTGAATCAATACACAGTAAACCCACACATACACACTCAAAATAACAGATACAGAAACACATACAATTGTATAAATATGTATTTTATATATATATATACTTATATATTTATATAGATACATATATAATGGCAAACACTTCGGTCAAAAGTAATAAGACACCGTTGTAGTTCAAAGTAAAAGTTAAATCAAAGTCAGAGCTACCAACTCTCACGGTTTCGCCGTGTGACTCGCGCTTTTGCATGTTTTCACACACACTCACGCCACACAACCAATTTCTCACGGCAAAAAAAAAAATCTGATTTTGGGCCGAGGCTTGTTCGTTCCTTTTCAAACTCCCCGACGATAGATGGCGCTAAGGAGCGCATCTGTAAACATATTCGCTGCATAGACATCCTATTTCCCCCAAAGAGTCCCGAAGATAGCAACAGAAGAAGATTTTCAAACAGACACAACCGCGGGAGAAACTCAGGAGGCGCAGAGACTAAGGCAGACCTGGGCATCTGACGGCCCGCGGCTCTCACAGTCCGGCCCGCGTGAGGTCAATCAAAAATGAAAAATAAATAAATAAGGTGCACGCCATGAATGCAATACAAACGGCGCTGCAGTCTCCGCCTCCAGATTGAAAATGAATCACGCAAAGCCGCCGCGGATCTGACCTGCGGTCTGATCCACTATGGCAGAGCACTTTAAGTCAGGATCTTCACTCTTCTCTCAAAGAGGAGAACGTTCCTCACATGAGGAAAGATGCTCAGAAGATGTTGGTTCTCTTTGGATCTACCGACATGAGAACAAACATTCTAGTGATGAAGGTCAACAGATCAGATCCTCTCTCTGATACCTGTCAGCTGTCCTTCATCTCCACCTCATTCAACCAGACTTCATGCTCTTTTTTAAGCAACACAGACTGGACTTTTCTCACCGAGTAAGAACAACTGAACTGGAAAACATCAAAAGCGCTGATTGCTTTTGTTTGAAGTTAATAAATTGCTGGTCTTTAACATACATATTTAAGGTAAGGTTTACATTTTTTTTTTAACTTATTTTCATAGCCTTATTGTAACATGTATTCTTACCAGTAGCAGCTCAAAACAATATAATTTACAGTTTTTTAATAAAGTAATAACATTCATATTGAGTTAATTGAATTAAATTCAGACTATTGGTTCAGCCCTCCACAACGGTCCAAATTTCTCATGTGGCCCCTTGGGAAATGAATTGCCCACCCCTGGACTAAGGTATGTTAATGACATGTGTTCCCAAGCGCTCTTTGGTGACGTGGTTGATTACGTTACTGTCATCTGTCCATCATCGTATAAAGCCCACCCTGACAATTTGATTGATCCGAACAATTTTTGATTTTGGATAATTTCTCCCCAACGGAGCAGTGCCAGACCGAACTTCCAGACCTCAAATGTTGTGGGCGGGGCTAAATTCGGCTGGTACCAGGCTACATCTTTAGCATCCCACCCAAAAATCCACTAGAATGCATGAAATAACATCTACTTAAACTAAAATGTCCTGGGGGTGGACCATCAGCTATGCTTCACAGAATGCAACCAATGTTGTCCATCTGCAGTAGACCGCCCCTATCAACGACTTTGGGCCCCACAAACACAACATGGGTACAACGTGGGTACAACATGGGTACAACATGGGTACAACGTGGGTACAACATGGGTACAACATGGATACAACGTGGGTACAACATGGGTACAACATGGGTACAACGTGGGTACAACGTGGGTACAACATGGGTACAACATGGGTACAACATGGGTACAACGTGGGTACAACGTGGGTACAACGTGGGTACAACATGGGTACAACATGGGTACAACATGGGTACAACGTGGGTACAACATGGGTACAACATGGGTACAACATGGATACAACGTGGGTACAACATGGGTACAACATGGGTACAACGTGGGTACAACGTGGGTACAACATGGGTACAACATGGGTACAACGTGGGGACAACATGGGTACAACATGGGTACAACGTGGGTACAACATGGGTACAACATGGGTACAACGTGGGTACAACATGGGTACAACATGGGTACAACGTGGGTACAACGTGGGTACAACATGGGTACAACGTGGGTACAACGCCAAATTAATTCCAATTTCCTGATATTTGAGCCACCAACGTGTGTGGCTGCGTATGCGGCAACATTTTGGTCACCCGCGACAAAATCTCACTCCAAGGTTTTTTGAAAAGTTGGCAGCTCTGCTTAAGTTATAAATCTTAAACTTTCCCTCAGTCAAACTGATGTAACGTTACTGTGAATAAATAATAAAGATTGCTCGTTAGATCCTCAAAATTGAATTATATCTCATGTTTAACCGCTACGGAGACATCGGAGCCAGCGGATCATTTCAAAAAGTCCTGCCGGGATCAGGCTGCTGTCGGCGGGCAGCAGAGCGCTGACGGCCCGGTGCTGCGGGGCTCTAGGTCCCGCGAGCAGGACCTCAAACCGTCGCCGTATCTTTTTAAGTCGGCTGATTCTTGACAAACCGACCACAGATTTGATGCTTAAACAACTAACTTCTCGCCTGAAAACATCCTAAAATTACATTTTGTGACTCAATAACAGTAGTATTCAGAGAACGTCAACTTTCAGTTGTGTTTTCTCATCCGCCATTGTTCCTGGTGCAAAATGCATTCCAGCCAATCCGAAGACGAGGATTGTAACCAATTAGATGTAGAGATGGATGGTGACTGGATCCGCCCACTTACTGTCAAAAAGAAAATCTACTCGAGCGCGAGCAGGTAACAGACACGCGAGCGAGCAGGTTAAAGCTTCACGAGAGCGAGTTTTGCTCGGGCGAGCGGGGATTTTGCTCTCGTCGTGATGTAAAAGCGCTCGTCAAAGTAAATTACGCGCGCGGCTGTTTGATTTGCGCTCTCTCGTGGAGCTCATTTGCGCTCTCTACTTTTGCCATTAATTTGCCCCCATATACACACATACCATTGTATATATATTGTGTGTATAAATATATATATATATTTTACATACATGTATATATATATATATATATATATATATATATATATATATATATATATATATATATATATATATATACAGATACACATATCCTTGTATATATATTGTGTTTATAAATATGTATTTTATATAAATACTTATATAGATACATATATAATTGTACATAATGTTTATAAATATGTATTTCATATATATACAGTTATATATTTATATTGATACACATATAATTGCAAACACTTCGGTCAAAATTAAAAAGACACCTCTGTAGTTCAAAAAAAAAGTTAAATTAAAACATTAAGTTATAAATCTTAACCTTTCCCTTAGTCAAAATGATTTAATGTGACTGTGAATAAATAATAATGATTGCTCGTTAGATCCTCAAAACTGAATTATAACTCATGTTTAATCGATACGGAGACGTCGGAGCCAGCGGATCATTTCAAAAAGTCCAGCTGAGATCAGGCTGCTCTCGGCGGGTCACATCCTGGCATTTTCTTGGCGAGACGCAGACTTTTGAATTGGAACAGAACTTGGGCCGCGACTGATGACGTTTCACGAGAACGAGAACACAAGTACAGAGAAGAACGCTGATTGAGAAATGGCCAATGTCTGGCTTGTGGGTGTGGTCTTTATTGGTTACACACACACACACACACACAGGGTCTGGCTTGTGGGCGTGGCCTCTCTGGGTTACACACACAGGGTCTGGCTTGTGGGCGTGGCCTCTCTGGGTTACACACAGGGTCTGGCTTGTGGGCGTGGCCTCTCTGGGTTACACACACAGGGTCTGGCTTGTGGGCGTGGCCCCTCTGGGTTACACACACAGGGTCTGGCTTGTGGGCGTGGCCTCTCTGGGTTACACACACAGGGTCTGGCTTGTGGGCGTGGCCTCTCTGGGTTACACACAGGGTCTGGCTTGTGGGCGTGGCCTCTCTGGGTTACACACACAGGGTCTGGCTTGTGGGTGTGGCCTCTCTTGGTCCCAGTTAGAAGTAGTTGACGACCCGGCGGACGGACTGGATGTTGGGGTTCTGCGCCTGCCACTCGTTGTGGCTGCAGTAGTCTCCGCGCTCCACCACGTACATGCGGCCGCGGAAGTTGGGCTCCTCGTACATCACCCAGCTGGGGACAGAACAGGAAGCGGGTCAAACCACCGCGTGCAAAGCGAGGAACCTGCGGAGGTCACCGCGACCTTGGGGTCTTTCTACTCACGCTCCGTCTCCGTACACCTTCACGGAGTTGATGCAGCTCTTGGAGAAGCCGCGGCTCTGCAGGAAGGGACAGTCGTCACAGATCTCCACGCACTGGCCGGAGAAGTTGCAGGCCTCGAACATCTCCATGCGGTAGTGCTCCCCGTGCTGCAGGAGAGGCGGGGTTAAGGTTAAT
>NC_136606.1:778164-798164 GCF_910589615.1 Taurulus bubalis
ACACAGTGGACATAAGAGCTGAGCCGACTCCAACATTCTACTGACCTCAGAGTCTCCAGTCTACAGTGAGGACTCTCCAGAAAACCACTCAGCAGCTTCACTCCTGAATCCTGCAGCTTGTTTCCTCTCAGGTCCAGTTCTCTCAGACTGGAGGGGTTTGACTTCAGAGCTGATATCAGAGAAGAACAGCTGATCTCTGACAAGCTGCAGCTCTCCAACCTGAATAAAGAATAAAGATGAAGATCATAATCGTTCATAACCATCAGATGTGTTGAGGTTTAAATGTGTAGCTCAACATGACGATGTCCTCATCAAGGAGCTTTTCTCTTTGTCATTGTGTTCTTGTGGATCATCATCATGTCAGCCTTCTACAGACATCATCACATGTCAGCACAACATTCATAACCTGTTGATGTCCACACAGATGAAGACCATCAACCTTATTGATCCTTTAAACAGCTGCTGCTGGAATATGACGTCATCTCTATGTGTTCTTACAGATTAATATCAACGATCAGACAATATTTGTGAAAACACATTTAAATGAACAGAAACCAAAGAAATATTTACTTCATCAAGTAAACGTTATAAATGTGAAACAAATATTAGTTCAGAAGATCTTCTGTTTACAGATTTGACCATTTACCAAAAATCATAAACAATAATTTACATGATCAACTAACTGAGGACATTTTCTAGAGTTTCTTAAAGAAACAAGTCTTTGTGACTACAGACTACATTTAGTTCAAGAAACATGAAACATGAACAAAACAAATATTCAACTTTATGGATTTGAGTTATGTTTGTCCATAAATCAGGCTGAATTATTAAATAAACATATAATATTGATAATAGTAACAGAGAGTCAGTGAACCCACCTCAGAGTCTCCAGTCTACAGTGAGGACTCTCCAGAAAACCACTCAGCAGCTTCACTCCTGAATCCTGCAGCTTGTTGAAGCTCAGATCCAGTTCTCTCAGACTGGAGGGGTTTGACTTCAGAGCTGATATCAGAGAAGAACAGCTGACCTCTGTCAAGCTGCAGGAACTCAATCTGCACCAAGAAGAAATATGAAGAGAAACAATCTGTTCATAATCCATCAGATGGGTCCATGTTTTAAATGTGGAACTCCACTTCTCAAGGTTTCCTGCAGCTGGCAGCAGACGTGTAGAAGCAGCTCACGGAGGACAATGACTTGTTTAATATGATATTAACGTTTAGGACAAACTCATCACAGTGAATGTTCACTGATTGATCAGTATTGATCCAGGTTCTTCAGAGCAGATCAGAACATATTAAAAGTTATTTAAAAATACAAAATGCTCTGGAAGGAACTTTAACAGTTATTTGCTTCAAAGTTAATAAATGTTTGGTTCTTTACGTGAGATTAAGTTACCTTTTATTAATGAGTATAAAAGTATAATATATATAATATTCATGAAGTATAATATATATAATATTTATTAAGTAAAATATATATAATATTCATGAAGTATAATATGTATAATATGTATTAAGTAAAATATACATAATATTCATCAATAGTCTTTTTGTTTCTCTATGAGTGACCTTGTGTAGTTGAAGGTCAGGGGGCCCCTGACACTTTGGGCCCCTGACACTTTGGGCCCCTGACACTAGGGCCCCTGACACTTTGGGCCCCTGACACTTTGGGCCCCTGATACTTTTGGCCCCTGACACTAGGGCCCCTGACACTTTGGGCCCCTGACACTTTGGGCCCCTGACACTTGGGGCCCCTGACACTAGGGCCCCTGACACTTTGGGCCCCTGACACTTTGGGCCCCTGATACTTTTGGCCCCTGACACTAGGGCCCCTGACACTTTGGGCCCCTGACACTTTGGGCCCCTGACACTTTGGGACCCTGACACTTTGGGCCCCTGCCACTTTGGGCCCCTGACACTTTGGGCCCCTGATACTTTTGGCCCCTGACACTAGGGCCCCTGACACTTTGGGCCCCTGACACTTGGGGCCCCTGACACTTGGGGCCCCTGACACTTTGGGCCCCTGACACTTTGGGCCCCTGACACTTTGGGCCCCTGATACTTTTGGCCCCTGACACTAGGGCCCCTGACACTTTGGGCCCCTGACACTTTGGGCCCCTGACACTTGGGGCCCCTGACGCTAGGGCCCCTGACACTTTGGGCCCCTGACACTTTGGGCCCCTGATACTTTTGGCCCCTGACACTAGGGCCCCTGACACTTTGGGCCCATGACACTTAAAGCCCCTGACACTTGGGGCCCCTGACACTAGGGCCCCTGACACTTTGGGCCCCTGACACTAGGGCCCCTGACACTTTGGGCCCCTGACACTTTGGGCCCCTGACACTAGGGCCCCTGACACTTTGGGCCCCTGACACTTTGGGCCCCTGACACTAGGGCCCCTGACACTTTGGGCCCCTGACACTTTGGGCCCCTGATACTTTTGGCCCCTGACACTAGGGCCCCTGACACTTTGGGCCCCTGACACTTTGGGCCCCTGACACTTGGGGCCCCTGACACTAGGGCCCCTGACACTTTGGGCCCCTGACACTTTGGGCCCCTGATACTTTTGGCCCCTGACACTAGGGCCCCTGACACTTTGGGCCCCTGACACTTTGGGCCCCTGACACTTAAAGCCCCTGACACTTGGGGCCCCTGACACTAGGGCCCCTGACACTTTGGGCCCCTGACACTTTGGGCCCCTGACACTAGGGCCCCTGACACTTTGGGCCCCTGACACTTTGGGCCCCTGACACTTTGGGCCCCTGATACTTTTGGCCCCTGACACTAGGGCCCCTGACACTTTGGGCCCCTGACACTTGGGGCCCCTGACACTTTGGGCCCCTGACACTTTGGGCCCCTGACACTTTGGGCCCCTGACACTTTGGGCCCCTGATACTTTTGGCCCCTGACACTAGGGCCCCTGACACTTTGGGCCCCTGACACTTTGGGCCCCTGACACTTGGGGCCCCTGACACTAGGGCCCCTGACACTTTGGGCCCCTGACACTTTGGGCCCCTGACACTTTGGGCCCCTGACACTTGGGGCCCCTGACACTAGGGCCCCTGACACTTTGGGCCCCTGACACTTTGGGCCCCTGATACTTTTGGCCCCTGACACTAGGGCCCCTGACACTTTGGGCCCCTGACACTTTGGGCCCCTGACACTTAAAGCCCCTGACACTTGGGGCCCCTGACACTAGGGCCCCTGACACTTTGGGCCCCTGACACTAGGGCCCCTGACACTTTGGGCCCCTGACACTTTGGGCCCCTGACACTTTGGGCCCCTGATACTTTTGGCCCCTGACACTAGGGCCCCTGACACTTTGGGCCCCTGACACTTGGGGCCCCTGACACTTGGGGCCCCTGACACTTTGGGCCCCTGACACTTGGGGCCCCTGACACTTTGGGCCCCTGACACTTTTGGCCCCTGACACTTTGGGCCCCTGACACTTGGGGCCCCTGACACTTTGGGCCCCTGACACGTTGTACATTTCATGACTGTAGAGGACGACATGCAGACAACGAGGCAGCTGATGTGAAGTGGAACATATTACCAGAACATGTACCACTTGATGATCAATACGTAGATAATCAATACAGTTATTGATTAAACATGAAGGTGCTACACTGGCAGCAGACAGTGAACCCACATCAGAGTCTCCAGTCTACAGTCAGGATTCTCCAGAAAACCACTCAGCAGCTTCACTCCTGAATCCTGCAGCTTGTTGTCACTCAGATCCAGTTTTCTCAGACTGGAGGGGTTTGACTTCAGAGCTGATATCACAGAAGAACAGCTGATCGCTGTGATGTCACAGTCTGACAGCCTGCAAACACACAAAACAACACAGAGTTTAGTATAAAATACACGATGAATCATTATTTTCATCATAAACATGAGTGACTTTCATTTTGGTTTCTTCTTCTTTTGTAAGCAGACATTTAGTTAAAATCATGTCCCTGTAAACACATTAAAATCCTGATTCCAGTGAAATGAGTTCTTCCAGTGCAGTAGAAGCTCTAACAAACTAAAAGAGGACTTAAAGCGTCCTGGTTCCCTGAGAGCAGGAGGGCCAAAGGATGTTCATGTTGGTTGGACAAGACCTCCAACACTTTGATCCCCAGCAGGATTGAGGCCAGTTCAGCATTCAGTTCACAGCATTATGTCCAGAAGCAAATCAAGAGACACCAGTAGACATTGTTCTCCCACAGCAACATGTTGGGAACACCAGCATGAACTGGTATGCAGTAGATGACTTCAGAGCACTTCAGACTTCAGGGCTGAGAGAAGAACAGCTGACCTCTGTCAAGCTGCAGGAACTCAATCTGCACCAAGAAGAAATATGAAGAGAAACAATCTGTTCATAATCCATCAGATGGGTCCATGTTTTAAATGTGGAACTCCACTTCTCAAGGTTTCCTGCAGCTGGCAGCAGACGTGTAGAAGCAGCTCACGGAGGACAATGACTTGTTTAATATGATATTAACGTTTAGGACAAACTCATCACAGTGAATGTTCACTGATTGATCAGTATTGATCCAGGTTCTTCAGAGCAGATCAGAACATATTAAAAGTTATTTAAAAATACAAAATGCTCTGGAAGGAACTTTAACAGTTATTTGCTTCAAAGTTAATAAATGTTTGGTTCTTTACGTGAGATTAAGTTACCTTTTATTAATGAGTATAATAGTATAATATATATAATATTCATGAAGTATAATATATATAATATTTATTAAGTAAAATATATATAATATTCATGAAGTATAATATGTATAATATTTATTAAGTATAATATACATAATATTCATCAATAGTCTTTTTGTTTCTCTATGAGTGACCTTGTGTAGTTGAAGGTCAGGGGGCCCCTGACACTTTGGGCCCCTGACACTAGGGCCCCTGACACTTTGGGCCCCTGATACTTTTGGCCCCTGACACTAGGGCCCCTGACACTTTGGGCCCCTGACACTTTGGGCCCCTGACACTTTGGGCCCCTGATACTAGGGCCCCTGACACTTTGGGCCCCTGACACTTTGGGCCCCTGACACTTGGGGCCCCTGACACTTTAGGCCCCTGACACTTTGGGCCCCTGACACTTTGGGCCCCTGACACTTGGGGCCCCTGACACTTGGGGCCCCTGACACTTTGGGCCCCTGACACTTTGGGCCCCTGACACTTTGGGCCCCTGACACTTGGGGCCCCTGACACTTGGGGCCCCTGACACGTTGTACATTTCATGACTGTAGAGGACGACATGCAGACAACGAGGCAGCTGATGTGAAGTGGAACATATTACCAGAACATGCACCACTTGATGATCAATACGTAGATAATCAATACAGTTATTGATTAAACATGAAGGTGCTACACTGGCAGCAGACAGTGAACCCACCTCAGAGTCTCCAGTCTACAGTCAGGACTCTCCAGAAAACCACTCAGCAGCTTCACTCCTGAATCCTTCAGCTTGTTGAAGCTCAGATCCAGTTTTCTCAGACTGAAGGGGTTTGACTTCAGAGCTGATATCAGAGAAGAACAGCCTTCCTCTGTCATCTCACAGTCTACCATGCTGCAAACACACAAAACAACACACAGAGTTTATTATTAAATACACAATGAATCATTATTTTTTATCATAAACATGAGTGACTTTCATTTTGGTTTCTTCTTCTTTTGTAAGCAGACATTTAGTTAAAATCATGTCCCTGTAAACACATTAAAATCCTGATTCCAGTGAAATGAGTTCTTCCAGTGCAGTAGAAGCTCTAACAAACTAAAAGAGGACTTAAAGCGTCCTGGTTCCCTGAGAGCAGGAGGGCCAAAGGATGTTCATGTTGGTTGGACAAGACCTCTAACACTTTGATCCCCAGCAGGATTGAGGCCAGTTCAGCATTCAGTTCACAGCATTATGTCCAGAAGCAAATCAAGAGACACCAGTAGACATTGTTCTCCCACAGCAACATGTTGGGAACACCAGCATGAACTTGTATGCAGTAGATGACTTCAGAGCACTTCAGACTTCAGGGCTGAGAGAAGAACAGCTGACCTCTGTCAAGCTGCAGGAACTCAATCTGCACCAAGAAGAAATATGAAGAGAAACAATCTGTTCATAATCCATCAGATGGGTCCATGTTTTAAATGTGGAACTCCACTTCTCAAGGTTTCCTGCAGCTGGCAGCAGACGTGTAGAAGCAGCTCACGGAGGACAATGACTTGTTTAATATGATATTAACGTTTAGGACAAACTCATCACAGTGAATGTGCACTGATTGATCAGTATTGATCCAGGTTCTTCAGAGCAGATCAGAACATATTAAAAGTTATTTAAAAATACAAAATGCTCTGGAAGGAACTTTAACAGTTATTTGCTTCAAAGTTAATAAATGTTTGGTTCTTTACGTGAGATTAAGTTACCTTTTATTAATGAGTATAATAGTATAATATATATAATATTCATGAAGTATAATATGTATAATATTTATTAAGTAAAATATATATAATATTCATGAAGTATAATATGTATAATATTTATCAAGTATAATATACATAATATTCATCAATAGTCTTTTTGTTTCTCTATGAGTGACCTTGTGTAGTTGAAGGTCAGGGGGCCCCTGACACTTTGGGCCCCTGATACTTTTGGCCCCTGACACTAGGGCCCCTGACACTTTGGGCCCCTGACACTTTGGGCCCCTGACACTTGGGGCCCCTGACACTTTGGGCCCCTGACACTAGGGCCCCTGACACTTTGGGCCCCTGATACTTTTGGCCCCTGACACTAGGGCCCCTGACACTTTGGGCCCCTGATACTTTTGGCCCCTGACACTAGGGCCCCTGACACTTTGGGCCCCTGAACTAGGGCCCCTGACACTAGTGCCCCTGACACTAGGGCCCCTGACACTTGGGGCCCCTGAACTAGGGCCCCTGACACTAGGGCCCCTGACACTTTGGGCCCCTGACACTAGGGCCCCTGACACTTTGGGCCCCTGACACTTTGGGCCCCTGATACTTTTGGCCCCTGACACTAGGGCCCCTGACACTTGGGGCCCCTGAACTAGGGCCCCTGACACTAGGGCCCCTGACACTAGGGCCCCTGACACTTGGGGCCCCTGACACTTTGGGCCCCTGAACTAGGGCCCCTGACACTAGGGCCCCTGACACTTGGGGCCCCTGACACTTTGGGCCCCTGACACTTGGGGCCCCTGACACTTGGGGCCCCTGACACGTTGTACATTTCATGACTGTAGAGGACGACATGCAGACAACGAGGCAGCTGATGTGAAGTGGAACATATTACCAGAACATGTACCACTTGATGATCAATACGTAGATAATCAATACAGTTATTGATTAAACATGAAGGTGCTACACTGGCAGCAGACAGTGAACCCACCTCAGAGTCTCCAGTCTACAGTCAGGACTCTCCAGAAAACCACTCAGCAGCTTCACTCCTGAATCCTGCAGCTTGTTGAAGCTCAGATCCAGTTCTCTCAGACTGGAGGGGTTTGACTTCAGAGCTGATATCAGAGAAGAACAGCTGATCTCTGACAAGCTGCAGGAACTCAATCTGCACCAAGAAGAAATATGAAGAGAAACAATCTGTTCATAATCCATCAGATGGGTCCATGTTTTAAATGTGGAACTCCACTTCTCAAGGTTTCCTGCAGCTGGCAGCAGACGTGTAGAAGCAGCTCACGGAGGACAATGACTTGTTTAATATGATATTAACGTTTAGGACAAACTCATCACAGTGAATGTTCACTGATTGATCAGTATTGATCCAGGTTCTTCAGAGCAGATCAGAACATATTAAAAGTTATTTAAAAATACAAAATGCTCTGGAAGGAACTTTAACAGTTATTTGCTTCAAAGTTAATAAATGTTTGGTTCTTTACGTGAGATTAAGTTACCTTTTATTAATGAGTATAATAGTATAATATATATAATATTCATGAAGTATAATATGTATAATATTTATTAAGTAAAATATATATAATATTCATGAAGTATAATATGTATAATATTTATCAAGTATAATATACATAATATTCATCAATAGTCTTTTTGTTTCTCTATGAGTGACCTTGTGTAGTTGAAGGTCAGGGGGCCCCTGACACTTTGGGCCCCTGATACTTTTGGCCCCTGACACTAGGGCCCCTGACACTTTGGGCCCCTGACACTTTGGGCCCCTGACACTTGGGGCCCCTGACACTTTGGGCCCCTGACACTAGGGCCCCTGACACTTTGGGCCCCTGATACTTTTGGCCCCTGACACTAGGGCCCCTGACACTTTGGGCCCCTGATACTTTTGGCCCCTGACACTAGGGCCCCTGACACTTTGGGCCCCTGAACTAGGGCCCCTGACACTAGTGCCCCTGACACTAGGGCCCCTGACACTTGGGGCCCCTGAACTAGGGCCCCTGACACTAGGGCCCCTGACACTTTGGGCCCCTGACACTAGGGCCCCTGACACTTTGGGCCCCTGACACTTTGGGCCCCTGATACTTTTGGCCCCTGACACTAGGGCCCCTGACACTTGGGGCCCCTGAACTAGGGCCCCTGACACTAGGGCCCCTGACACTAGGGCCCCTGACACTTGGGGCCCCTGACACTTTGGGCCCCTGAACTAGGGCCCCTGACACTAGGGCCCCTGACACTTGGGGCCCCTGACACTTTGGGCCCCTGACACTTGGGGCCCCTGACACTTGGGGCCCCTGACACGTTGTACATTTCATGACTGTAGAGGACGACATGCAGACAACGAGGCAGCTGATGTGAAGTGGAACATATTACCAGAACATGTACCACTTGATGATCAATACGTAGATAATCAATACAGTTATTGATTAAACATGAAGGTGCTACACTGGCAGCAGACAGTGAACCCACCTCAGAGTCTCCAGTCTACAGTCAGGACTCTCCAGAAAACCACTCAGCAGCTTCACTCCTGAATCCTGCAGCTTGTTGAAGCTCAGATCCAGTTCTCTCAGACTGGAGGGGTTTGACTTCAGAGCTGATATCAGAGAAGAACAGCTGATCTCTGACAAGCTGCAGGAACTCAATCTGCACCAAGAAGAAATATGAAGAGAAACAATCTGTTCATAATCCATCAGATGGGTCCATGTTTTAAATGTGGAACTCCACTTCTCAAGGTTTCCTGCAGCTGGCAGCAGACGTGTAGAAGCAGCTCACGGAGGACAATGACTTGTTTAATATGATATTAACGTTTAGGACAAACTCATCACAGTGAATGTTCACTGATTGATCAGTATTGATCCAGGTTCTTCAGAGCAGATCAGAACATATTAAAAGTTATTTAAAAATACAAAATGCTCTGGAAGGAACTTTAACAGTTATTTGCTTCAAAGTTAATAAATGTTTGGTTCTTTACGTGAGATTAAGTTACCTTTTATTAATGAGTATAATAGTATAATATATATAATATTCATGAAGTATAATATGTATAATATTTATTAAGTAAAATATATATAATATTCATGAAGTATAATATGTATAATATTTATCAAGTATAATATACATAATATTCATCAATAGTCTTTTTGTTTCTCTATGAGTGACCTTGTGTAGTTGAAGGTCAGGGGGCCCCTGACACTTTGGGCCCCTGATACTTTTGGCCCCTGACACTAGGGCCCCTGACACTTTGGGCCCCTGACACTTTGGGCCCCTGACACTTGGGGCCCCTGACACTTTGGGCCCCTGACACTAGGGCCCCTGACACTTTGGGCCCCTGATACTTTTGGCCCCTGACACTAGGGCCCCTGACACTTTGGGCCCCTGATACTTTTGGCCCCTGACACTAGGGCCCCTGACACTTTGGGCCCCTGAACTAGGGCCCCTGACACTAGTGCCCCTGACACTAGGGCCCCTGACACTTGGGGCCCCTGAACTAGGGCCCCTGACACTAGGGCCCCTGACACTTTGGGCCCCTGACACTAGGGCCCCTGACACTTTGGGCCCCTGACACTTTGGGCCCCTGATACTTGTGGCCCCTGACACTAGGGCCCCTGACACTTGGGGCCCCTGAACTAGGGCCCCTGACACTAGGGCCCCTGACACTAGGGCCCCTGACACTTGGGGCCCCTGACACTTTGGGCCCCTGAACTAGGGCCCCTGACACTAGGGCCCCTGACACTTGGGGCCCCTGACACTTTGGGCCCCTGACACTTGGGGCCCCTGACACTTGGGGCCCCTGACACGTTGTACATTTCATGACTGTAGAGGACGACATGCAGACAACGAGGCAGCTGATGTGAAGTGGAACATATTACCAGAACATGTACCACTTGATGATCAATACGTAGATAATCAATACAGTTATTGATTAAACATGAAGGTGCTACACTGGCAGCAGACAGTGAACCCACATCAGAGTCTTCAGTCTACAGTCAGGACTCTCCAGAAAACCACTCAGCAGCTTCACTCCTGAATCCTGCAGCTTGTTGATACTCAGATCCAGTTCTCTCAGACTGGAGGGGTTTGACTTCAGAGCTGATATCAGAGAAGAACAGCTGATCTCTGTCATCTTACAGCCATTCAGCCTGCAAACACACAAAACAACACAGAGTTTAGTATAAAATACACGATGAATCATTATTTTCATTATAAACATGAGTGACTTTCATTTTGGTTTCTTCTTCTTTTGTAAACAGACATTTAGTTAAAATCATGTCCCTGTAAACACATTAAAATCCTGATTCCAGTGAAATGAGTTCTTCCAGTGCAGTAGAAGCTCTAACAAACTAAAAGAGGACTTAAAGCGTCCTGGTTCCCTGAGAGCAGGAGGGCCAAAGGATGTTCATGTTGGTTGAACAAGACCTCCAACACTTTGATCCCCAGCAGGATTGAGGCCAGTTCAGCATTCAGTTCACAGCATTATGTCCAGAAGCAAATCAAGAGACACCAGTAGACATTGTTCTCCCACAGCAACATGTTGGGAACACCAGCATGAACTGGTATGCAGTAGATGACTTCAGAGCACTTCAGACTTCAGGGCTGAGAGAAGAACAGCTGACCTCTGTCAAGCTGCAGGAACTCAATCTGCACCAAGAAGAAATATGAAGAGAAACAATCTGTTCATAATCCATCAGATGGGTCCATGTTTTAAATGTGGAACTCCACTTCTCAAGGTTTCCTGCAGCTGGCAGCAGACGTGTAGAAGCAGCTCACGGAGGACAATGACTTGTTTAATATGATATTAACGTTTAGGACAAACTCATCACAGTGAATGTTCACTGATTGATCAGTATTGATCCAGGTTCTTCAGAGCAGATCAGAACATATTAAAAGTTATTTAAAAATACAAAATGCTCTGGAAGGAACTTTAACAGTTATTTGCTTCAAAGTTAATAAATGTTTGGTTCTTTACGTGAGATTAAGTTACCTTTTATTAATGAGTATAATAGTATAATATATATAATATTCATGAAGTATAATATATATAATATTTATTAAGTAAAATATATATAATATTCATGAAGTATAATATGTATAATATTTATTAAGTATAATATACATAATATTCATCAATAGTCTTTTTGTTTCTCTATGAGTGACTTTGTGTAGTTGAAGGTCAGGGGGCCCCTGACACTTTTGGCCCCTGACACTTTGGGCCCCTGACACTTTGGGCTCTATTATTATGGTTCATTCAGAAGAACCTGATGAAACACAAGAGGAGAACAGTGCTGAAGAGGTTCAGAGGAGAACAGTGCTGAAGAGGTTCAGAGGAGAACAGTGCTGAAGAGGTTCAGAGGAGAACAATGCTGAAGAGGTTCAGAGGAGAACAGTGCTGAAGAGGTTCAGAGGAGAACAATGCTGAAGAGGTTCAGAGGAGAACAGTGCTGAAGAGGTTCAGAGGAGAACAGTGCTGAAGAGGTTCAGAGGAGAACAGTGCTGAAGAGGTTCAGAGGAGAACAGTGCTGAAGAGGTTCAGAGGGAATCCTCCAGTGTCGTCACAAACTCTCAGCAGCAGCGCTTAAAGCGACGCAGCGTTCGGTGGTCGATGACATCACCGTCACTGTTCCCTGGTCCCTGTTGAGACCTTGAACGCATCCTTCTGAGGAGACATGGTTCTGTGTTGGACAGAATCCTCACTTGAACTCTGCAGCAGTGAGTTTGTCACTGGACTCGTTTTCTACCTTATGAATGAAGTTGTTCAAAACAATCAAAATATGTAGTCTAGTGTGAGTGCTGTGGGATTCTCTGAGCACTAGTACATTTCTCCCAAGTCCTTATGAACTCTCCTTCACACCTTTCCTTGACCTCATGACGTTTTCTATCGAGGTCAAGGAGAAGTGGTTAGGAAAGGACACATGATACCACCTTACAAGTGTGTCCTCCACAGAACTAGACTGTGGATTTAGTCCTGGAACATCACAGACAGTCTGGACTGATTACAGACACCAAGAACTCTTGAAGAGACATTTGGACTCGTGAGTACTGTGTTGAGAAAGACCTGAACGAAGAGGAACCGGCCCTTTAAGAACAACATGTGTTGAAGGTCGTTGGCTCCAGATAATGAGACTCAACATGAACCCAGAACCACAGGTAGACCTGCTGTCAAGAAGAACTCAAGTTAAATAAGTTAGAAGCTTCTACATCTGTAGCTTGATGATGTCATTCATCAGCATCACTTGTTGAAGAGCCACTAGCACTACGACTGCTCTCAGCTGACCTCTAGTTCTAGTAACCACAACAGAGACCTTTGTCTCCTCCAGCTGGAGTCCTAAAAGCTGCTTTGTTGAGGCCTTTGGGCCGGTGCTGGGCTGCTGGTTACCAGTCTGAGCTCTGGTTTCATCTCACCACAGCAGCTGTGTGGGTTGTCTCTGTAGCAGCCTCATCAGCTTCTGATGGCATGAAGACCATCACAGTTCACAACCTCACCTTCATGGAGCTTTGCATTCAAGTCTTTTCTATCTGCTGTCATCAGATCTTCATCCTCCTCCTTCATCTCCCTCACACACACTCTGCAGCCTCATCAGGACTGACATCACCTTCACTGACTGATGGACCACCATGTGAGTCTGGAAGCTACAAACTCTCCTGTCAATCACTTCATTTCTCTACGTTCTGTTCCTCTAACAAAGATTCTGCTTTTGTTTTCAGGGACATCCTGAAACCTTCCAGTCAGTGAACTGACCTCAGAACCTCCAGTCTACAGTGAGGACTCTCCAGTCCAGCAGACAGCAGCTTCACTCCTGAATCCTCCAGGTTGTTGTGACTCAGATCCAGTTCTCTCAGACTGGAGGGGTTAGACTTCAGAGCTGAGGCCACAACTTCACAGTGAGTCTCTGAGAGTCCACAGTCAGAAAGTCTGTAATGACACAAATATTACAAAATGTTATGATGACACATTTAATATGTACTTCCTGCTTCCTGTGCTGATGAACATTATCTCTTCACATCAGTGGTTCAGCTGCTCTCAGCTCACTGTGTTTCACATGAAACAAGAACTCATCTCTCTCTGGTCTGCAGACTTTAATCATATTAAGTGAAACTGTTCACTATTAATAATAAAACTATTAATACATCTCTGTAAAATTCCTGCATTTAAATGTTTAAATCAAGTGAAGATTGTTGTCAAAGCATCAAAATACAGAACAATATTAATATACATATAAATATTATTATTAACATCTGATACAGGTGGAGCCTTTAATTCTAACAGTATTTCTAACAGTGTACTTCTAACAGAAGTACATTACATTTCATCTGACCCTACAGGGTCTGGATCTTGGGAGACATACAAAGACTTCATGTGAACCATAATAAGAATACTTCATATTACTCAGCTGGGTAAAGCTGTATTCTACTAAAGTGGAAATCTGAACTCCTACATGGAGGCAACGGCTCAAAGAACCAACATCCTGCAGTTCACCTGAAAACATGTGGAATACTTTGAGGAGGAAACCAGCAGCGTATGAAACATGTGGGCCTCTTTTGTGGCCTCAGTACTCCATCACTACAGCCCACTGGCTATGAAGTAGTATGAACACTGTCCTCCTGAGCTCTTCTTGTCTCCTCCATGTTGTCTTCTTCACTCTAGTAACAGACTTCAGGACCTCACATCTCACTGCATTGTGTTCTATTGTTCTGTGCGTTTAGTTTAGTGGAGAACAGCTACATTAAAATCATTTTCATGTAAATGTATTTCAACAATCTAAAAAGGTAGAACCCTGAACTCAAGTTGGTTTGTTTTTGTTTTCTGGTCCTGTTTTTAAGAAGGGGGTGTGGCCTGATACAGATCTCATTTAAACTTTTAAATAATCAGGTGTGACCTGTAAGTGTGATGATGTCAGAGCCTTTGCAGAAGCTCCTCATGTAACTAAAGCACAGGAAGTGATGACAGTAAAACACTGATCTATGTTGTGATCAAATGCTGCTGAGATAAAACCTCCAACACGACCTCTAAAGTCCTTCATGTGTTGTATCAGGTTCACATGTCGCCTCCATCACCCAAAGGAAGATGAATAGAGGAAGAATCACATCAACATCAAAGAGAACATCAGAAATAAATAGAATAACTTGACAGTGAAAACACAACCAACTGAAACATCAACATGTTTTCACTCGCAGCTTTTGAGACAACAAGAACATCTGAATATTATGAATATTATTATGAATATAAATATAGTTTCTATATTTGAAGAAGTAAACTACTGATCAACACTGATTCATGAAGTTAATCACTTCTGGACTCACTCAGCCTTTCTGCAGTTCCTCACAGCTGGAATCAGTCTCCATCGTCCCTCATCTGATGTGTTGTAGTTCTTCAGGTCCAACTCATCCAGAACCTCCTCTGACATCTGCAGCATGTAGCACAGAGCTGAGCACTGGATCTCTGAGAGAATCTCTTCTGATCTGTTCTCTGACTTCATGAACTCCTGGATCTCCTGATGGACTGAGAGCTCCTTCATCTCGATCAGACAGTGGAAGATGTTGATGCTTCTGTCAGGAGAGATATTCTTACTGTTCATCTCCTTCAGGTTGTTGATGGCTCTCTGGATGGTTTCTGGACTGTTGTCTGTCTGACCCAGCAGGCCTCCTAAGAGTCTCTGGTTGGACTCCAGAGAGAGGCCATGAAGGAAGCGGACAAACAGGTCCAGCTGGCCATTTCTACTTTTGAGGGATTTCTTCATGGATCTCCTCAGGAAGACCTTGAGGGATGAATAATTGTAGTCTTCACCCAAGAAGTCCTCCAGTACCTTTGTCTTCCTGTGTGTGAAACAGTGGAACATGTAGATGGCAGCCAGAAACTCTTGAACACTCAGATGAACAAAGCAGTAGACGGTTTTCTGGAAGATCACACTCTCTCTTCTGAAGATCTGTGTACAGACTCCTGAGAACACCGAGGCCTCCGTGACATCAAGACCACACTGCTCCAGGTCTTCTTGGTAGAACATGATGCTTCCTTTCTCCAGATGTTCAAACGCCAGCCTCCCCAGCTTCAGAAGAACTTCCCCGTCAGCCTCCATCAGCTCCTGAGGACTCGTCTCATGTCCCTCATGGTACTTCTGCTTCTTCCTCTTGGTCTGGACCAGCAGGAAGTGTGAGTACATGTCGGTCAGGGTCTTGGGCAGCTCGCCTCTCTGGTCTGTGGTCCACATGTGGTCCAGAACTGTAGCAGTGATCCAGCAGAAGACTGGGATTAGACACATGATGTGGAGGCTCCTGGAGGTTTTGATGTGTGAGATGATGGTGCTGGACTGCTCTTCATCACTGAACCTCCTCCTGAAGTACTCATCCTTCTGGGGGTCGGTGAAGCCTCGTACTTCTGTCAGCCGGTCAACACGAGTAGGAGGGATCTGATTGGCTGCTGCAGGTCTGGAAGTTATCCAGACGAGAGCCGAGGGCAGCAGGTTCCCCTGGATGAGGTTCGTCAGCAGCACGTTGACCGATGCCTTCTGTGTGACATCACACACGACCTCATTGTTGATGAAGTCCAAAGCAAGTCTGCTTTCATCCAGACCATCAAAGATGAACAGAAGCTTCCAGACAGAGAGCTGCTGTGCTGGGACCTTCTGTAATGTTGGATGGAACACATGGAGCAGCTTGAGAAGACTGAACCGCTCATCTCTGATCAAGTTCAGCTCCCTGAACGAAAGCACAACCACCAGACCCACGTCCTGGTTTTCCAAACCCTCGGCCCAGTCCAGAGTGAACTTCTGCACCGAGAAGGTTTTTCCAACGCCAGCGACGCCGTTGGTCAGAACCACTCTGATGCGTCTCTGCTGGTCAGCTGAGGCTTTAAAGATGTCGTGCCACTTGATGGGAGTGTCATGGAGGGTCTTCTTCTTGGAGGCTGACTCCAGCTGCCTCACCTCATGTTGGGTATTAACCTCTTCACTCTGTCCCTCTGTGATGTAGAGCTCAGTGTAGATCCTGTTGAGGAGGGTTCCACTTCCTGTTTCACCACTTCCTTCAGTCACACGTTCACATCTCTTCTTCAGACTGATCTTGTGTTCATCTAAAACCTCCTGCAGACCACGATCTGCTGAACCAGAGAAACAAGAGAGAACACATGAAGAAGACATGATATTGATTTGACTAAAACAATCAGTAAACTATCAAATCAGGCCGATATCTGAAGGTACAGACGAGGACTCGTGAGTGAAGTAGTAGTAGTTTGGTTCAGGTAGAAGCCAGTGTTTCCCCTATCGTTATGTTAGGGGCGCCCACCTGAAAAAAAAAACGCCCCACTATAATTGTTTCTATAGCGCCAGATAACAGAAGTAATTTAAGGTTCTCTTTCCTATAGAACAGGTCTACGTCTTGTTATTTTATTAAACAAACTAAACGTCCGTATGTTATTGATCGTATCTGCACAACATGTCATTTCTGTCTCTACATAGTTGTGTTTACAACTCTACTCTGCTCTCTGCAACACGCACGGCGGAGTTCCTCCCCGATGCGCTGCACACAGGTGAGACACAGTGGACAGAGACACAGAGAACGACGAAAAATGTGTTGCATGCGTTTCACAATGGGATTTGCTGCTTTAAGTTATCACTATTTTAAACTATCAGCTCTCATGTTTAAAGCCCAACAGTTCATGTGTTTGCAGGTCAAGACTAACATCCAACAGGCTGCAGCCTGGAGCTCATCAATGACATTTCTGACTTCACATATGGAGGCTCTGGAAATATTCTTACAAAAGCCTGAAAAATGCACTGCAGTGACAAAGCCTGCTCACTTTGTGGTCGTCATTAAAATAAATGAACACCATGTTTCCTTTAAGTCAGTATTTATTAAACTGGGGCGGTATTTATTACAGGTGGGGCGCAAGAGGAAATGCTGGTTTTAAATGTTTACCGTATGCCGTTAACAGGTTACGCTGCGCATGCGTGACTCGCCGATTTTTGTCATTTCGCCAAAAGCCGATCTTTATGAGATCTCCGTGAGGTCGTCTTTCTGCTGTTGTGTCTCTCAACATGGAGCATGAACTGAGAGCCGAATCAAATCTACAACCTCGTTTAAAAAAGATGTGTAGAGGAAAGCAGCTCACTGCTCCACTGATACTGATACAACGTGATGCTCACACATCTCACTCATTCTGTTTTGTTTTGCAAAAATGGCCCAGCAAATTTGCACGGATATAACTTTATTTTCATTTTTCTAACACAGTGTTAGCACTTTTTTTCTGATGGAGCGATCTGGTTTACTTGAAAGGGATTGCAATGCTCTTTATTAATGGAAACAGATGGAGTCACTAGTACAGGGGTCGGCAACCCGCGGCTCTGGACCTATGGAGCTAAATCCAGTTCATATGTATTGTTCATTTGAAAATAAGATTTGAACCTGAAAAATCAAGTTTTGAAAAACTTTGAAAAATAATATATTTTTTCAGTTTTCAGTAACAGATTTTATATTTTCAACTTTCACTCTTTAATTTTACAGTTTCGAATCACTTTTTTTCCAGGTTCAAAACTTTTTTTCAGATTCAGATCGTTTTTTTCCAGGTGTTTCATGTCAGTGTCTGCTGCAGCTGATTTGACCACGGAGACCCGGCGCAACGGGTCTCCGTGGTCAAATGGGCCCTTTGGGCTGTACTGGTACAGTTAAGATGTCGGATGTGTACCAGACGCCATTGTCTGACTGATCACTTCCGCAAATTCCGTAACTGTAATGCTGGCACCGCCCTCGTGGGTAGGGGAGGGGGGGCCTGCACTCATGTGATTGGTTGAAAATGAGGGCGACATCTGATTGGCTATGGATAGGTCCATATTGAAAAAAATGCATTTGCGGATCCAAAGCACAGCAGGGGAGTCTCATAAAAGCCACTCGTAAATGTGAAGCTTTTCACAAACAAATGCAGAAATATGTGATTTTTTTTCTTTACATTTATATAAATCATTGTATTGTATTTGTAAACCCTTCTGTGTACATTTGTAAATCAAATATATTTGTGAATCTTTCTGTGTGCATTTGTCATTATTGAGACTGAACTAACTCCATAGTACCACGATGTGGTGTGTCCCTCCGTGTCTCCAACCCCCTGAAGCTGTACACATAGGGGAAACACTGGAAGCTACAAAGTAGTGGGATGTGAACACAGAGAGCTTTCTCTCTGGTCAGCAGCACAGACACCTGTTGATCCAGTCAGTGGAGCTACAGACGTGGTTTTGGTTTGATGGAGGAGACCGTCTCCGTCATGGTGCTGTTGACCTGCTACCAAACAGAGCCTCAACAGCTCAGATGGGTTTTCCTGCTGTGAGGCTGCAGTGGAAATGTATTCATGGCCTGGATCAACGCTCACTGAGCCCAGCAAGAGACAAGTAAAGAACCAACAGCATTCTGATTGGTTCATGCAAAGATGGGGCGCTATCATGAAACCAAAACATAAGCTTCATTTATGTATTGTGGGTTCATATTGTCTCTCAAAGAAGAACAGGGATGCAGAGCAGAACTGTCTGCTGGAGCAGACCTTAAATGTCTTCTGTGAGACTCAACAAGAGTTCCTGTATGAGAACAACACTTCCTGTTTCCAGACATGAAGACATCAGCAGAGACATGGAGGGTCTTACTCTGTACAGTGCTGCTCTCACTGGCTGCCTGCAGTCCAGCTCTGGTTCTGGTTCTGGTTCTGGACATCAGCTCCTCCTCAGGAACAAGACTCCTCTTCTCTCTGTGGAGACATTTCTTTATTACTAAAATGATTTGTTGGTTGTTGATGAAAACATCCAGATTTGGACCAAAGTGTGCAGAAGCTCAGAAGTTCAGAGATCAGTTAAAGTGTTGTTACTTTTCTGTTTGAATTCAGAGTTCAGTCTGAATGAAGACGTGAGATCTTGAGTTAGGTTTGAACTGATGTTAGAAGTGGTTTAAATACTGTGGTAGACCAGCAGCCTGAATAAACGGCAATGCAATACCAAGTGTGCTTGACTGAAAACTACACAACGCAAGAAAGAGAGAGCGGTAATGAACTTTAGGTCTTCAGTCCTTAAGTCTTTCTTATTGGTCAGATGAGGCTCGTAGTGTGTGGAACATAGTTTATTCCACCAAAACTAAAATAAAACCATATGCAATGATGGACTATCAAAAACTGACCTGCTGAAAATAACAGGAGTGCAGTCTACAACCTGCGGTCAGAACAATAGTTGCTCCACATCCTGCTGCATGGAGTCTTAACGGGCAAAACACACAACAACGCACACACCAACAGGTCAAATGCCTCAAAGCACATCCTGCAACATGACCTATGACCTTCATTCTAATGTCTATTAAACATTTTAAATGTCTTATAGCAGGTAAAGGTGGAGTCTCAGGTTCAGGTCCAAGCGTGTCATTCCCTTTTCTGTCACTGAGACGAAGAGGAAGAACCTCAAGCTCAACTCTAAATCTCTAAATGTACAGAAAACATTGTCAGAGGTCCAGGAACTGAACATGAGTCCTGAATGAGTTATTAAAGTTCTCTTACTTTGAGTCTGAGGGTCCAGCTTCATTACTGAAGTTTAAAGGAATATCTTTGGAGCGATCACTCTTCATGGACA
>NC_136606.1:805664-808164 GCF_910589615.1 Taurulus bubalis
TATTTATCAGCTGATCACATGTTTAGTTATTAAATATGAACCTGATCATAACTATAGCTGTTTCATTAATGTAGGAACAAGTAATTAGTCCCTAATAAGAGTGGAAGTCGTTAGTTCTGTGTACCTTCACTCTGCTTACAGAGCAGGGGTGGGCAATTATTTTTCCCAGAGGGCCAAATGAGCAACTGAAAATATTTTGGAGGGCCGGGCCAAAATGCCGAACTCAATTATGCGTAGTATACGTTTTATTTCTATATAAAAAGCAGTACATGGCATTGTTTTGACTGCGGGTAAGAGTGTATGTTATTATTTGGCAATTAAAAGGCGAAAATATCATTTATTCAAATAGAATTTCCTCAATGATAAACAAAATGTGAAACATTTGACTCATTTTCAGTCACATTAATAACAAAGGGCATTTTGAGTACATATACTATTGAAACAAGGATTTTCTTAGCTTTCTAAAGACATCACATCCTCTTTGTAGCCAAGTGAACACGACATGTCACTGAACTGTGTAAAGAAAAGTGTCCCAGTGTTGTAGCCTTTTTGACTTTACATGCCTATATTAAACATTAAAACGTTTTCAGAACTGTGCAAACAAGAAAAGACAAAGGTCAAGTGTCCCATTTCACTTGTTATGTTTCCACATTTTAGTGTTCTTCAGTTCTTTTTTTCCATTCAGTGTGAGAAATCCAGTCTCTGTTCAGCTTTAACAAGTCCATCAAAGTCAGGTGGAATGTCTGAGGTGGAGATGCGATCAGAGAGAGGATCTGTACCTGGATCTGGTAAACTTCATGACTGAGCATGTCTGCTCACATACGCAGGTGGATCCAAAGAGAACCACATCTTTTGAGCATGTCTCCTCACGTTTGGAGAGCTGTCCTCCTTGAGAGCAGAGTAGAACTCTAGCAGTGATGCTGACTTGAAGTGCTCTTTCAGTCGTGAATGGGCCTGCAGGTCAATGAGTTCTAGCTGGACATCAGTGGGTGCACTACCAGCACTGCAGGTAACGGGAGAGGAGACCAGCTGCACTTCATGCTCAACCTCTTTGAACCATTTTTCCCAGTCAAACTCGGACATCCATCCGTAGCGACACCTGCCAGTGTGTTCTAGTCGAGTCCCAGTTTGTCCATGCTTGCGTTTGCCTCGGTGAACAGATCCCTCCCCTTGTGGTTCCTTGTATTGGCCGCATTGCTGCCAGCTCCTCCGTGAGCTTGTCGCGCGTCATCCCCCGGAGAAAAAAGTGGAAGCTTCCCACTTTACTCTGCAGCTGAAACTCAAGGTTGTCCGCCATGTCCTCCCCCTTCTCGTCAGCGTGCGGCGGCACGTTTTCAAGCGCTTCTTTGTTCTCTGGGCATAGCAGTGCTGCAGACTCCACCATCACTCTTTCACGAACTCGCCCTCCGAGAATGGCTCATTATTCTGGGCGGAAAAACATTTGTAGTCCATATTTGTTTGAAAGTTCGTCTTTCGGCATCCACTTTCCTCTTTTTGGCATGAGCCGACGTTTTCGCATTTTTCAGGGGCGACAAGGACGGTAGACAGGTTCTCAATCACACGCATGTCACGTGCACAGTGAGAATAAATGGGCTTCAAATAAAAGCAATGCGGTTTTAGTCTACCCATAAGATATCTAGAAAGATTGTTTTATTTTGTAATTACTATGTAATCTTTCGCGGGCCGGTCAGAATCATCCCGCGGGCCGTACAATGCCCAGGTCTGTTATAGAGAGTGTGTGTGTGTGTGTGTGTGTGTGTGTGTGTGTGTGTGTGTGTGTGTGTGTGTGTGAGGCTCACTGTTGATGCAGCAGCACCACCTGCTGTCCAAACCAACAAACTACAGCTGAAGTCTGATCTGCTCTTAATAATAAATCCTCCTTCAATGCTTCTGCTCTGTGGGTTGTTGATAATAACAGTAATGTATTGTTATAATAACCATATTAATAACACTTTATTCCAGCTTTGCTATAATATATATATATATATATATATATATATATATATATATATATATATATATATATATATATATATTGTGTTGAAGCTCAGAGTGACTACAGCTGTCTCCTGCAGAGCACTACAACGCTTCAGTCGTCTCTTCTTTGTGTTGACGTCGATTGGCCGAGCTCACGCACTGAGGCGGGACTTCGCTTTAAAACGCGCGTTCTCATTGGTGCGCGGCCGCCAATGGGAGAGCAGAGGAGGCCAGAGTGGGCGGGGCCAGCTCGATGCCAACAGGTAGGAAGATGGCGGCGTCGTTCCCGCTGTGGAGACGCGGCTTGTCGGCTCTCTGTCCGGCTGGCTTCACGTCACGGCTCCGGAGGAATCTCCCGGTGACGTGTCCGGTGACGTGTCCGGTGACGTGTCCGGTGGGAGCACGGCGGCTGTCACGCACGCGCGCAGGTACTCTCACGAACTGGCTGCATGAACTTGTGTTAGCTTCCGGTCAAAGTACAACTACATCCGGTTAGTCATGCGACCGGAAATGTCATGACGGA
>NC_136606.1:813164-830664 GCF_910589615.1 Taurulus bubalis
TACGTGTACCTCTGAGACGTAGTACAGTATAAAGTACTACGTGTACCTCTGAGACGTAGTACAGTATAAAGTACTACGTGTACCTCTGAGACGTAGTGCAGTATAAAGTACTACGTGTACCTCTGAGACGTAGTGCAGTATAAAGTACTACGTGTACCTCTGAGACGTAGTACAGTATAAAGTACTACGTGTACCTCTGAGACGTAGTACAGTATAAAGTACTACATGCTCTAAGATGTAGTACAGTATAAAGTACTACATGCTCTAAGATGTAGTACAGTATAAAGTACTACATGCTCTAAGATGTAGTACAGTATAAAGTACTACGTGTACCTCTGAGACGTAGTACAGTATAAAGTACTACATGCTCTAAGATGTAGTACAGTATAAAGTACTACGTGTACCTCTGAGACGTAGTGCAGTATAAAGTACTACGTGTACCTCTGAGACGTAGTACAGTATAAAGTACTACATGCTCTAAGATGTAGTACAGTATAAAGTACTACATGCTCTAAGATGTAGTACAGTATAAAGTACTACATGCTCTAAGATATAGTACAGTATAAAGTACTACATGTATGTAGACGTGAAGCGTTGAGCTTTTAATTCTTTGACAGTTGTTGTCGGGTTCAGACCGCCGGTGCTCTCCGGGGCCGGTCTGGTTCTGTGGTTCTGTGGAGGAGCGTACCCTCGTAGTCCCCCGGTGCACTGCGTTACCCACAACCCCCTGGGGCCGGGGATGAAAGGGAGGCGGCGGTGGGAGCAGTGTGTGTGTGTGTGTGTGTGTGTGTGTGTGTGTGTGTGTGTGTGTGTGTGTGTGTGTGTGTGTGTGTGTGTGTGTGTGTGTGTGTGTGAGAGATGTATGACAGCCGCTCTTGTCCTCCTTTCATGTGGCGACGATCTTTTATTACAAGCAATTGTGAGGGAGGAGGAGGAGGAGGAAGAAGGAGAGAAGGAGGAAGTACAGAGAGAGGAAGAAGCCCTGCAGCAGCTTTCCTCAGGCTGCTTCAGATTACTGGGATGGAACATCAGCAGAACCTGAGGGTTAACCAGAGTGGAGGAAACCATGAACATAAGAAGTTGAGCAGGACATGAGGTCATCAGTGATGGTTCTGATCATGAAGGTCATGTTGTGTCTGAAACAGATACGTTCATTAAATACTCAAACAAGAAGGTCCTGACATCATGTGTCTGAATTCAGATGAAACATAAAGACATGCATCACTCTTAACTCACCCCTCCTCTTGAGAGAGGAAGTGTTTCCTCTTGAGAGAGGAAGTGTTTCCTCTTGTGAGAGGAAGTGTTTCCTCTTGAGAGAGGAAGTGTTTCCTCTCTCAAGATGAAGCGCTTCCTCTTGAGAGAGGAAGTGTTTCCTCTCTCAAGATGAAGTGCTTCCTCTCTCAAGATGAAGTGTTTCCTCTCTCAAGAGGAAGTGTTTCCTCTTGAGAGAGGAAGTGTTTCCTCTTGTGAGAAGAAGTGTTTCCTCTTGAGAGAAGAAGTGTTTCCTCTTGAGAGAGGAAGTGTTTCCTCTCTCAAGATGAAGTGTTTCCTCTCTCAAGAGGAAGTGTTTCCTCTTGAGAGAGGAAGTGTTTCCTCTTGTGAGAAGAAGTGTTTCCTCTTGAGAGAGGAAGTGTTTCCTCTTGTGAGAAGAAGTGTTTCCTCTTGAGAGAAGAAGTGTTTCCTCTTGAGAGAGGAAGTGTTTCCTCTTGTGAGAAGAAGTGTTTCCTCTTGAGAGAGGAAGTGTTTCCTCTTGAGAGAGGAAGTGTTTCCTCTCTCAAGATGAAGCGTTTCCTCTTGAGAGAGGAAGTGTTTCCTCTCTCAAGATGAAGTGCTTCCTCTCTCAAGATGAAGTGTTTCCTCTCTCAAGATGAAGTGCTTCCTCTCTCAAGAGGAAGTGTTTCCTCTTGAGAGAGGAAGTGTTTCCTCTTGAGAGAGGAAGTGTTTCCTCTCTCAAGATGAAGCGCTTCCTCTTGAGAGAGGAAGTGTTTCCTCTTGTGAGAGGAAGTGTTTCCTCTTGTGAGAAGAAGTGTTTCCTCTTGAGAGAGGAAGTGTTTCCTCTCTCAAGAGGAAGTGCTTCCTCTTGAGAGAGGAAGTGCTTCCTCTTGAGAGAGGAAGTGTTTCCTCTTGAGAGAGGAAGTGTTTGCTCTTGTGAGAGGAAGTGTTTCCTCTTGAGAGAGGAAGTGTTTCCTCTTGAGAGAGGAAGTGTTTCCTCTCTCAAGATGAAGCGCTTCCTCTTGAGAGAGGAAGTGTTTCCTCTCTCAAGATGAAGTGCTTCCTCTCTCAAGATGAAGTGTTTCCTCTCTCAAGAGGAAGTGTTTCCTCTTGTGAGAAGAAGTGTTTCCTCTTGAGAGAAGAAGTGTTTCCTCTTGAGAGAGGAAGTGTTTCCTCTTGTGAGAAGAAGTGTTTCCTCTTGAGAGAGGAAGTGTTTCCTCTTGTGAGAAGAAGTGTTTCCTCTTGAGAGAAGAAGTGTTTCCTCTTGAGAGAGGAAGTGTTTCCTCTTGTGAGAAGAAGTGTTTCCTCTTGAGAGAGGAAGTGTTTCCTCTTGAGAGAGGAAGTGTTTCCTCTTGAGAGAGGAAGTGTTTCCTCTTGTGAGAAGAAGTGTTTCCTCTTGAGAGAGGAAGTGTTTCCTCTCTCAAGATGAAGTGCTTCCTCTTGAGAGAGGAAGTGTTTCCTCTTGTGAGAAGATGTGTTTCCTCTTGTGAGAGGAAGTGTTTCCTCCTGTGAGAGAGGAAATGTTTCCTCTTGTGAGAGGAAGTGTTTCCTCATGTGAGAGAAGAAGTGTTTCCTCTTGTGAGAGAAGAAGTGTTTCCTCTTGTGAGAGAAGAAGTGTTTCCTCTTGTGAGAGAAGAAGTGTTTCCTCTTGAGAGAGAAGAAGTGTTTCCTCCTGTGAGAGAAGAAGTGTTTCCTCTTGAGAGAGAAGAAGTGTTTCCTCCTGTGAGAGAAGAAGTGTTTCCTCCTGTGAGAGAAGAAGTGTTTCCTCCTGTGAGAGGAAGTGTTTCCTCCTGTGAGAGGAAGTGTTTCCTTTTGTGAGAGAAGAAGTGTTTCCTCCTGTGAGAGAAGAAGTGTTTCCTCCTGTGAGAGAAGAAGTGTTTCCTCTTGTGAGAGGAAGTGTTTCCTCTTGTGAGAGAAGAAGTGTTTCCTCTTGTGAGAGAAGAAGTGTTTCCTCTTGTGAGAGGAAGTGTTTCCTCTTGTGAGAGGAAGTGTTTCCTCTTGTGAGAGAAGAAGTGTTTCCTCTTGTGAGAGAAGAAGTGTTTCCTCCTGTGAGAGAAGAAGTGTTTCCTCCTGTGAGAGAAGAAGTGTTTCCTCTTGTGAGAGAAGAAGTGTTTCCTCTTGTGAGAGAAGAAGTGTTTCCTCTTGTGAGAGGAAGTGTTTCCTCTTGTGAGAGGAAGTGTTTCCTCTTGTGAGAGAAGAAGTGTTTCCTCTTGTGAGAGGAAGTGTTTCCTCTTGTGAGAGAAGAAGTGTTTCCTCTTGTGAGAAGAAGTGTTTCCTCTTGAGAGAGAAGAAGTGTTTCCTCCTGTGAGAGGAAGTGTTTCCTCTTGTGAGAGAAGAAGTGTTTCCTCTTGTGAGAGGAAGTGTTTCCTCTTGTGAGAGAAGAAGTGTTTCCTCTTGTGAGAGGAAGTGTTTCCTCTTGTGAGAGAAGAAGTGTTTCCTCTTGTGAGAGGAAGTGTTTCCTCTTGTGAGAGGTAGTGTTTCCTCCTGTGAGAGGAAGTGTTTCCTCTTGTGAGAGAAGAAGTGTTTCCTCTTGTGAGAGAAGAAGTGTTTCCTCTTGTGAGAGAAGAAGTGTTTCCTCTTGTGAGAGAAGAAGTGTTTCCTCTTGTGAGAGAAGAAGTGTTTCCTCCTGTGAGAGGAAGTGTTTCCTCTTGTGTGAGAGGAAGTGTTTCCTCTTGTGAGAGAGGAAGTGTTTCCTCCTGTGAGAGGAAGCGTTTCCTCCTGTGAGAGGAAGCGTTTCCTCCTGTGAGAGGAAGCGTTTCCTGAAGGCCTCCTGTGTTTCAGGCCTTCCCAACCAGAGACGGACACATCGTCGTGGCTGCAGGCAACGACAAGCAGTTTGTGAAAGTCTGCCATGTGAGTTTTTACAACATTGTGACCAAGTTCAGTCCAGTTTAAAAGTATTCCTGAACAAGTACTGAAGTACACAAGTACACATGCTTGCAGATATAAATATGTACATACAGCGATGCATGTAGTACTTTTAAATATGATATCCATTAGTGTATTTGATACTCATGTTTTTCTGTGTTTCCCATCTTCTAAAAGCCAGTAGACGTACAGGATGTTTTATCGTATATTTTATATAAATATGAATTGATTTTATATATTAACGAGTGTGTTTACAGGTTCTGCAGCTGCTGGAGCTCACAGAACAACCAGAGTACAGAACCAACCAGCTGAGAGTGCAGAACCGCAAGCAGCTGCTGCAGACACTGTCACAGAGGTACACACACACACACACACACGCACACACACATACACAGGCGTGGACACACACACACACACACGCATAATCATACACATAATAATAATAATACCAATCATAATAGTATTCTAATAATGATGATAATAAGCTTTTATTTCTTTATTAAATGATGTATTATCATGTTATTAAATATCTATTGACGATCACTTCCTTCTCTGTGCAGGTTTCTGCAGGAGAAGACAGCTGATTGGCTGAGGAGGTTTGAGGGCTCCGGCGTTCCTGTTGGACCAATCAACAGCATCCAGGAAGTGTTCTGTGATCCTCAGGTCAGCCAGACAGTAGACAATACATAGATATTTAATATGTATTAAATACACATTAAATAGATATTAAATATGTATTTAATAGACATTAAATATATATTAAATAGGTATTTAATAGACATTAAATGGATATCGTGGAGTTAGAGTCCTGCTGGCAGACTGCAGCTCCTCCAGGTCACGCAGACCCTCGGCCTGATCCCAGATCAGCAGTCAGCTGAATCAGTGTATGAGCGGTCTGGTGGTGTGGTGACTCACCGCTGAAGTTTCCACCGCTGAAGACAAACAAACATTCACAAGAAAATGACTGATGGTGTTTTCATAGTTTCAAAGTAAAGCCGATTACTTGGCCCTCTGGTTGGTACGCACACAGTCATGAAGTCAACATGTCAACACATGAAGCTCCTCGTGGCTCTGATTGGTGCTCCTCCAGACACCGAGCTCTGCATCACCAGAACTCAGTGAAAGTGTGTGTTGGGGTTCTGGTGCTGACCTTGAACCGAGAGGTCGGTTGCTTGTCATTTCCTGTCAAATCTCTTCTGGTTCTAGCGGCTGAACCGTTGAAAAGAGCCGGAGACGTTTGAGGTAGTAAAGTCTGAATATAGAGCAGTCAATGCTTTGCCCAAAGGAACGTTTCAGTTCCCCGTAAAGGCGGAGCACCCAGGTGAAGGTTCTAAAAGAACCCGCCCAACACCGTTTGTTGCTTCACCGGTCTCTCCGGCTTTGTAGTTTCCTCTTGTTGGGTTTAATGTCTTTTCCTTCTCTGCTGGCATGCTTCTGTGCGTTCCCCTCTTCCAAAGGGCCGCTGTCTCGTATTGATACGTAGTGGGATAAGTGAGAGAAAGGAGCTTCAAACTCCGTCACACCACGGAGCTCCGTGGCCTCAGGTCATGGAGTTAGCAGCGAGGGTGGTTTGACGAAGACGTCAGCAGAGCTGCAGGTTCTTTGAGGTTCTCTAGCAGACGCACGATCGCCTCCTTCTCGGCTCCAAACTGATTTGTGGAGCAGATAAATCGTCTCTCCTGTCTGTTGTCTTCCTGGAGCTCTGCCGCGGGACGAGCTGGGATGATAGAACACATTCTTTTTGTAATGGACCCAACAAGAAGCGTCAAAGACTGAGAAGTGATGAGAAGGCACACGTGGAGGGAAGCGCTGAGGGCCTTCTCATTGGTCGGGACGTCCTGCTGCACAAACACCCGCCTCCTGGGAGGAAGCTCCATCACGGAGACGGAGGACAGATTCTTAGAAAGCCACGAGGAGGAACACTGGAGATTATTTATGCTCTTAGGACTTCAAAATGATATATACTGATAAAGAAATAAGCTTAAGCTCAGGTCAAATTGTTCAGTGACACCCTTGTTGGAACTGAAGCTCATTTTAGGAGCCCAGTAAGCCGTCATGGAGGAAAGTCTTTCAGCCAATGAAGGCCGTCCCTTCTCAGTGTACTGAACCTTTGAGACTGAACCTTTGAGACTGAACCCTTGAGACTGAACCCTTGAGACTGAACCTTTGAGACTGAACCCTTGAGACTGAACCCTTGAGACTGAACCCTTGAGACTGAACCCTTGAGACTGAACCTTTGAGACTGAACCTTTGAGACTGAACCCTTGAGACTGAACCCTTTAGACTGTTTCCTTTAGACTGTTTCCTTTAGACTGAACCCTTTAGACTGAACCCTTGAGACTGAACCCTTTAGACTGAACCCTTTAGACTGTTTCCTTTAGACTGAACCCTTTAGACTGTTTCCTTGAGACTGAACCCTTTAGACTGAACCCTTGAGACTGAACCCTTGAGACTGAACCCTTGAGACTGAACCCTTTAGACTGTTTCCTTGAGACTGAACCCTTGAGACTGAACCCTTTAGACTGTTTCCTTGAGACTGAACCCTTGAGACTGAACCCTTGAGACTGAACCCTTGAGACTGAACCCTTTAGACTGTTTCCTTGAGACTGAACCCTTGAGACTGAACCCTTGAGACTGAACCCTTTAGACTGAACCCTTTAGTTCACCGGTCAGTCGCTTGGTGTGGAGAGTAATGTGGTCCAAGCCAAGATGCCAAATATGAATGTTCTACATTCTCAACACTCACCACGTGTTCTTGTACCAAAACCAACATGAACGCTGAGCTTTAGGGATTATTGGGAAAACTCCTGTGAAGAATAACTTTATTCTGCTTTCTGAATAAACTCTTTATCGTCTTGATGAATGTGTCAGAACCATCCAGAGCATCCAGAAGGAAGACGCCGTTCATCTCACTGCACTTGCACCGAGCGGCGTGTTCCCAGGAAGAGTTTCCAGGAAGTGTTCTCAGGAAGAGTTCTCAGGAAGAGTTCTCAGGAAGAGTTCTCAGGAAGAGTTTCCAGGAAGAGTTTCCAGGAAGTGTTTCCAGGAAGTGTTTCCAGGAAGTGTTCTCAGGAAGTGTTCTCAGGAAGAGTTTCAGGAAGAGTTTCCAGGGAGGGTGATCGTCACAGATCGTCACAGCCGGCCATCGTCAGACCTTCACCAGCAACACGGACTCCCTCATGCACCAGTTCAGAGTCAGGAAACCAGTTTGTAACACGTGCTGGCCGAGGCCTTCAAAGAGCTTCTGAAAGAGTGTGATATACTCCTTCTCTCTTTCTCTCTCTTCAGTAGCACTGCTGCTCGGATAAAAGCTGCCACCTTCTGATGGATATGTGCATGACGCTCGGCCGTGTTGACGAGTCATCTCATGAGGAGCTGACGTCGGTTCTTCTTTCATAACGATGTGAAGAAGTTTGATTCCTGTTTTAATGTATTGAAAAGCACGTCGCTTCAGTCCTGACCTGACCTGACCTGGTCTGAACTGGATCACAGAGACTATCATCAACAGAAGACAAGCGTGTGCAGAAAGAGAAGCTTTGTTTGATTTGACACTTAATTGAGAAGCAAAGTGTTTCTTGGGAGAAGGAGACTATTTGATGGAACGTCCAAAAGCAGCAGATCTGTTCGTGGTCGGTCCAAAGAAAACATCTTCTCAACACAAACATGAGACTGCTGCCGTCTGAGTAATTACACTGAAGCCGACGGATCCACACGAACCATGATGGACCTTCAGAGCACAAACACCCGAGTCAGAAGGAAAACAGCCTGAAGGAGCGATGGAACCCACACTACCACGTTCTCACGCTTCTTTTGACATTTCAGGATCTTAATCAGAGAGAAAAAGAGACAGAACTCTCAGCGGTCTGTCGCTAGCTAGCTTACGGCTAACGTCTTAAACTACAGTCGTTGTTTGGACTCAATGAGCAAACAAGTCGTTTTACCACGAGATGCTGCTCAGAGCTGCACGCTGTTCCTTTAAGACTCAGAGCTGCTGTTACTTTAAGGCTCAGAGCTGCTGTTACTTTAAGACTCAGAGCTGCTGTTACTTTAAGATTCAGAGCTGCTGTTACTTTAAGACTCAGAGCTGCACGCTGTTCCTTTAAGACTCAGAGCTGCTGTTCCTTTAAGACTCAGAGCTGCACGCTGTTCCTTTAAGACTCAGAGCTGCTGTTCCTTTAAGACTCAGAGCTGCACGCTGTTCCTTTAAGACTCAGAGCTGCTGTTCCTTTAAGACTCAGAGCTGCACGCTGTTCCTTTAAGACTCAGAGCTGCACGCTGTTCCTTTAAGACTCAGAGCTGCACGCTGTTCCTTTAAGACTCAGAGCTGCACGCTGTTCCTTTAAGACTCAGAGCTGCTGTTCCTTTAAGGCTCAGAGCTGCACGCTGTTCCTTTAAGACTCAGAGCTGCTGTTCCTTTAAGACTCAGAGCTGCTGTTACTTTAAGACTCAGAGCTGCACGCTGTTCCTTTAAGACTCAGAGCTGTTGTTCCTTTAAGGCTCAGAGCTGCTGTTACTTTAAGACTCAGAGCTGCACGCTGTTCCTTTAAGACTCAGAGCTGCACGCTGTTACTTTAAGACTCAGAGCTGCTGTTCCTTTAAGACTCAGAGCTGCTGTTCCTTTAAGGCTCAGAGATGCACGCTGTTCCTTTAAGACTCAGAGCTGCTGTTCCTTTAAGGCTCAGAGATGCACGCTGTTACTTTAAGACTCAGAGCTGCTGTTCCTTTAAGACTCAGAGCTGCTGTTCCTTTAAGGCTCAGAGATGCACGCTGTTCCTTTAAGACTCAGAGCTGCTGTTCCTTTAAGGCTCAGAGATGCACGCTGTTCCTGTGAGAGAGCATCACCGTGTTAAAGCGACGGCATCGACCCATGTTGTTGTTGTTGTTGTTGTTAGCTTACCCGGAGTCGTAACAGTGATGTCATGACTTGGCTCTCTAGTCTGTGTTCTTAGAAGGTTTGCTAGTTGAACCAGAACCAGAACCAACTTTGAGTTGAAGTGGCTCTTCATAGCTTGATGGTAGCTAGCAGGCTAACTGCTAACATGCTAGCTCCAGATTCATCAGATCATTTGAAACAGTAGATCTTCTTCCTCCTCTTCATCACTGCTGATGTGCCTCTGAGCAACAAACCCACACCTCTTTTCTTCTTGGTTTCCTCTCCTCCTCATCTTCCTCTCCTCCTCCTCTTCCTCCTCCTGCTCTTCCTCCTCTTCCTCTCCTCCATGTTTCTGCTCTTCCATGTGTTTGCCTCATAATCAATAAATCCTGATGTTACGCCGCTCGATAAAACTGTGTGTGTGTGTGTGTGTGTGTGTGTGTGTGTGTGTGTGTGTGTGTGTGTGTGTGTGTGTGTGTGTGTGTGTAAAATAAGCTACTATATGATGGAAGAAGCAGCAGAACCATCGATTGCCAGGTAGAGAACAGAGAACCTGAACAGGTAGAGAACCTTCACAGAACCCATGTCCCCCTTCAGCTGGTTCTTTGCTCACCAGAACCAGGACCCTGCAGGTCCAGTTTAAAGAGACGAGACACAAAGAGAACAAATTACAAACAGGAGATCGTCTTGAGCAAAACAAAGAGGATGGAAGATGTTGAGATGCAACACCGGTCTGGAGAACACGGAGAACACGGAGGACACGGAGAACACGGAGGACACGGAGGACACGGAGGACACGGAGGACACGGAGGACACGGAGGACACGGAGAACACGGAGGACACGGAGGACACGGAGGACACGGAGAACACGGAGAACACGGAGAACACGGAGAACACGGAGGACACGGAGGACACGGAGAACACGGAGGACACGGAGAACACGGAGAACACAGAGGACACGGAGAACACGGAGGACACGGAGAACACGGAGGACACGGAGAACACGGAGAACACGGAGGACACGGAGGACACGGAGAACACGGAGGACACGGAGAACACGGAGGACACGGAGAACACGGAGGACACGGAGGACACGGAGGACACGGAGAACACGGAGGACACGGAGAACACGGAGAACACGGAGGACACGGAGGACACGGAGAACACGGAGGACACGTGTGATGGAGGAGAGGCGTCTCTGGTCTCTGTTTGACTCTTGTGAGGACGTGGTGATGGGAGAACTGGTGTCTGACCAGCAGAAGGTGGAGGGGGCGGGGCTTCAGTAGCACTGCTGCTCGGGTAAAAGCTGCCACCGTCTGATGGATATGTGTGTGTGTATATATATATATATATATACACACACACAGGAAGTCGTGACACGTCGCTGCTCCTCTTCAAAGGCAGAAGTAAACACTGAAGAGCATTATTCATGTCGCGTCCCCGGGGATCGAACACCCGGCTGCAGCGTTACGTAACATCTAAACCCGTCAAGAGGAGTTCACATGAACACGCTCTTTGATTGTGGAGGTCAAACAGAGAGCAGCAGGTACACACACACACACACACACACACACACACACACTCCGCCCTCCTCCCCTTGATGTTGCAGCAACACGGTGTGACGGGCGGCACACGAGGGGGTTCATGTGCTTCAAAGAGAGCGAGGAGGAGGAGGAGGGCGATGAAGAGGAGGAGGATGATGAAGAGGAGGGTGATGAAGAGGAGAAGGGTGATGAAGAGGAGGAGGAGGGTGATGATGAGGAGGAGGAGGGTGATGATGAGGAGGGCCATGAAGAGGAGGGGGGTGATGAAGAGGAGGCGTGTCGTCATAAGAGGAAGAGTTCTCATGGTGGTTTCCTGGAAGAACCTTCTGTAAAAGTTCCACCAAGAAAAGTGAAATCCTATTGGATGTCGGAGGTTCTGCCTCTAGAACCTTCTGTGAAGAGTTCCACCCAGAACCCCCTCCACAGGTTCCACCTCCCTCTGGGCTCTGTCCTGACCGTCCTCCCTCTGGGGTGCAAACAAGAGCCTTCATACTCAGAGGTTCCCTGTAGAACCCCAGCGTGAGCACGACGCTCTGAAGGTTCCTCTGCTTTCACCTGTCGAACACAGAAAGAACCTCTCAGGTTTAAAAGATTGTTTCCTTTTCCTCCTCTTCTTCTTCTTCCTCTTCTTCCTCCTCTTCTTCTTCCTCCTCATCTTCCTCCTCCTCCTCCTCCTCCTCCTCCTCCTCCTCCTCCTCCTCCTCCTCTTCTTCTTCGTGTGTGTGAGATGAACATATGGATGTAATGATTCTCTGCATAACAAGCAGATAGGATTACACACACACACATGCAGGCAATCATACTGTTACACTTGTATGCACGCATGCACAAATACTGGTGCCCACATCACACACACACTCACACACACACAAACACTGTATATCAGAATATTATAGGCATGTGCATGTTGTTGGTGTCTGTTGTGGAGGATTAACGTGTGTGTGTGTGTGTGTGTGTGTGTGTGTGTGTGTGTGTGTGTGTGTGTGTGTGTGTGTGTGTGTGTGTGTGTGAGTAATTGGTCCTAGCGGGCCTCCCGTCGTCTCTGTGACGATTATCAAACTAACTTCAAGAATCAGAACTCTGAGAACTGCTATCAAGTAATCAGCTGTGTGGTTTCCATAGCAACAGCAACACGTGTGTTTTATGAGCGTCAAGAAGAGGAAGTGCTGAATGAGTGTTTTATGTTTGAAGTACAAGTACACATATTCTAACACACACACACACACACCATGTGCTGTGTTCAGCGCTGGTCGACTTCCTGCTCCGTGTGTCATGTTTGATGATTAAATTAAAGCCATCGATCAGCGACTTTTAGAGACCTCATCCCGGCCCTTTAAGACCTTTAGAGACCTCATCCCGGCCCTTTAAGACTTTTAGAGACCTCATCCCGGCCCTTTAAGATCTTTAGAGACCTGGTCCCGGCCCTTTAAGATCTTTAGAGACCTGGTCCCGGCCCTTTAAGATCTTTAGAGACCTGGTCCCGGCCCTTTAAGATCTTTAGAGACCTGGTCCCGGCCCTTTAAGATCTTTAGAGACCTGGTCCCGGCCCTTTAAGACTTTTAGATACCTCATCCCGGCCCTTTAAGATCTTTAGAGACATGGTCCCGGCCCTTTAAGACTTTTAGAGACCTCATCCCGGCCCTTTAAGATCTTTAGAGACCTGGTCCCGGCCCTTTAAGACCTTTAGAGACCTCATCCCGGCCCTTTAAGATCTTTAGAGACCTGGTCCCGGCCCTTTAAGATCTTTAGAGACCTGGTCCCGGCCCTTTAAGATCTTTAGAGACCTGGTCCCGGCCCTTTAAGACTTTTAGATACCTCATCCCGGCCCTTTAAGATCTTTAGAGACCTGGTCCCGGCCCTTTAAGACTTTTAGAGACCTCATCCCGGCCCTTTAAGATCTTTAGAGACCTGGTCCCGGCCCTTTAAGACCTTTAGAGACCTGGTCCCGGCCCTTTAAGATCTTTAGAGACCTCATCCCGGCCCTTTAAGATCTTTAGAGACCTGGTCCCGGCCCTTTAAGATCTTTAGAGACCTCATCCCGGCCCTTTAAGATCTTTAGAGACCTGGTCCCGGCCCTTTAAGACCTTTAGAGACCTCGTCCCCTGCAGGACTTGGTCTCTTCTGCTGGATCACCAGCCTTCTTCTTCGTCTCCTCGTCCTCCTCGGTGTCATCGTCATGGCCTTCTCTTTCGTGTCGTGTCTCACCTGTTCTCCACAGGTGCTTCTTCAGTGTGTGCAGCAAGCGCTCATGGGAGTTTTAGGAACGTACAGCGAGTGTACAGCTTGAAGACTGATCTGTTTCACCTCATGTGGACAAGATGCATCGGCAGCCTTTGTGCTAATCTATGCTAACAGTTTCCACCTGCTTCCAGTCTTTGTGCTAAGCTAGGCTAACAGTTTCCACCTGCTTCAAGTCTTTGTGCTAAGCTAGGCTAACAGTTTCCACCTGCTTCAAGTCTTTGTGCTAAGCTAGGCTAGATTTTGGATTATTAACTGTCCATTTACCTACAATGTTTCTGGTTCTGTAAAAACACCTCACAGACAGACAGACGGATGTTTAAAAAAGACTCAGTTAGTGTGTGTGTGTGTGTGTGTGTGTGTGTGTGTGTGTGTGTGTGTGTGTGTGTGTGATGATGATAATGAAGGTGTTTTAATAACTTAATGTTTGTGTGTTTGTTTGCAGGTGAAACACAACGGCCTCATACAGGAGATGAACCATCCAACAGCTGGACGCATCACCGTACCGGGTCAGCACACACACACACACACACACACACACACACACACACACACACACACACACACACACACACACACACACACAGGTCCATGGAGACTCTGCTACTCAGTTGATTTGATGGATCTCAATGTGTTTCCACTGTTTGTATTCACAGTGTGATCTGTCTTCAGAGTGTGTGTGTGTGTGTGTGTGTGTGTGTGTGTGTGTGTGTGTGTGTGTATTCACCACGTTAACAATATTATTTTTTTTGCTCAACTTTCTGTTCTCTCCATCTCTGTTTAGTAAACTTTCTAGAACCAAGTTTTAGAGGTTTGACTCACACACACACACACACACACACACACACACACACACACACACACACACACACACACACACACACAGCCATTGGAGGGGAAGCGGTTGCTAATGGGGTGAAAGTAGAAGCGCTGTTCACATAAACACAGTCATGCATGAAACAAAGATGTAGGCCAACACACACACACACACACACACACACACACACACACACACACACACACACACCTTGACTGTGAGAGTTCAGCTCATTAGTGCTGAACTTAAAAAAATGATTGTTGTTATTTTCCCCAAATAAATAGTTTTGTTCCCTGCGACTCCTTCCTTCCTTCCTTCCTTCCTTCCTTCCTTCCTTCCTTCCTTCCTTCCTTCCTTCCTTCCTTCCTTCCTTATGTATAAACAATCAAACAAAAACAATATGTAAATGAATATTCTTATTTCTCTCCTTCCCCTTCGTCTTCTCCTTCTTCTCCTTTTCCTTCACATGTCTCCTTGACCTCAGAATTGTTTCCATGAAGGTCAAGGAGAAGTGGGTAGGAAAGGAGTTAAGGAGGTTCACATAGTTCACAGCCTCGTGTATCGCCCCCTAGAGGCCGCAGCGTGCATTACCTCTATTTGTTTGTCCATCCGTTTGTTTGTTTATCTGTCTGTTTATTTATTTGTTTGTTTATCTGTTTGTTTATTTATGTGTTTGTTTATTTGTTTATCTGTTTGTTTATTTATTTGTATGTGTTTGTTTGTTTGTTTATGTGTTTGTTTATTTGTTTGTCTGTTTGTTTATTTGTTTGTTTGTCTGTTTGTTTATCTGTTTGTTTATCTGTTTGTTTATCTGTTTGTTTGTTTATTTATTTGTTTGTTTATTTGTTTGTTTGTTTATCTGTTTGTCGTCTTCAGGTCCGGCGGTTCGCTTCAGCAGCTTCACCCACGCTGAGCCGACGCCCCCTCCTCTGATTGGCCAGCACACCGTGCAGGTGTTGCGACACACCTTGTCCTACAGTGATGACGTCATCAACATGCTGCTGGAGTCAAAGGCGGTGACGCAGAATGAAGTGTCCTGATTGGCTGAGAGAGAGAACCAATAAGAACGATCCATTTGTCACAGAAAAGTCTGAGAGAATAAGAGCGTACTCATTATTATGATTATTGTTATGATTGTTATTATTATCATTTCATGATGTTTATTATTATTATTATGATTATTATCATTTTCATTGTTTATTATTCTCATGATCATGTAAAGACTTTGCTGACTCTGATTTAAAGTCCCTGTTTGTAGAAACTTTGTTTCCCGTAAATAAACTTCTGCTTTGCAACGACATCAGATTGTTGAACAGCGAACTTCCTGACGGTGCGTTCAAGGACAGGAAGAGGAGGAGGAGGAGGAGGAGGAGGGGGAAGAAGACGGGGAAGAGGGGGAGGAGGTGAGAGGAGGAGAAGGAGGAAGAAGAGGGGGAGGAAGAAGAGGGGGAGGAAGAAGAGGGGGAGGAGGTGAGAGGAGGAGGAGGAGGAAGAAGAGGGGGAGGGGGAAGAGGAGGAGGAAGAAGAGGGGGATGAGGTGAGAGGAGGAGGAGGAGGAAGAGGGGGAAGAGGGAGAGGAGGAGGAGGGGGAGGGGGAAGAGGAGGAGGAAGAAGAGGGGGAGGAGGTAGGAGGAGGAGGAGGAGGAAGAGGGGGAAGAGGGAGAGGAGGAGGAAGAAGAGGGGGAAGAGGGAGAGGAGGAGGAAGAAGAGAGGGAAGAGGAGGGGGAAGAGGGGGAGGAGCAAGAAGAGGAGGAGGAGGAGGAAGAAGAGGGGGAGGAAGAAGAGGGGAGGAGGTGAGAGGAGGAGGAGCAAGAAGAGGGGGAGGAGGAGGAAGAAGAGGGGGAGGAGGTGAGAGGAGGAGGAGATGCACACTGACAGTTTGATTAATTGGTGGATGATGTTTCCTGGAATCAAGAAGATGTGACGCATCTGGCCGGCGGCGGAGACGTCGGGGGAGACGGAGACATGTTTGAGTTCAGGAGGGGGCGGGGCCTCAGGTGTGATGTCACTAACGAGGGACCCGACAGCACAGGTACAGGTGTCATGACATGAACTCTGAAGATGACAGAGAAGAAGAAGAAGAAGGTTTACTACCCCACCCCTGTGGAGTGTGTGTGTGTGTGTGTGTGTGTGTGTGTGTGTGTGTGTGTATGGAAATGGTAAATGGACCAAAGCGCTTTAACACTACATGACATCTTTCACCCATTCACACACTGATGAGAGGAGCTACCATGAAGGAGCCACATCAGGATTATCAACTATTCATGCACAGTAGGCTTATTTTACATAAATACAAGTTATCCTCAGAGGGCTTTACAATCGGTAACATAACATCCTGCCCCGGGACCTCACATCGGATCAGGAACAACTCCTCAAATAAAGACAGTAAAACCCTTTCACAGGGAAAACAGGAAGAACCTTCATAGAGCAACAGAGGAGGATCCCTCTCCTAGATGGACAGAAGAATAGATGTCATGTGACCAGAATGAACAACGTAACAGAGTTACAGCACATTACATGAATATGAAATTATGCATATGAGTAGTATACGCATGGATCAACATAAGGATAGCCACGATCCATGAAGATAATCATTTACAGCAGCAGTGCAGACAAGAGACACAGTAAATAAAAATCAAGTCATATAAATACACAGTAATAGTTCTCTAGTGGGGTAATATGGTACTATAAGTTCTCTAGTGGGGTAATGTGGTACTATAAACCCTCTAGTGGGGTAATATGGTACTATGAGTTCTCTAGTGGGGTAATATGGTACTATAAGCTCTCTAGTGGGGTAATATGGTACTATGAGCTCTCTAGTGGGGTAATATGGTACTATAAACCCTCTAGTGGGGTAATATGGTACTATAAACTCTCTAGTGGGGTAATATGGTACTATTAGTTCTCTAGTGGGGTAATATGGTACTATGAGCTCTCTAGTGGGGTAATATGGTACTATAAACCCTCTAGTGGGGTAATATGGTACTATAAACTCTCTAGTGGGGTAATATGGTACTATTAGTTCTCTAGTGGAGTAATATGGTACTATGAGCTCTTTAGTGGGGTAATATGGTACTATAAGTTCTCTAGTGGGGTAATATGGTACTATGAGCTCTTTAGTGGGGTAATATGGTACTATGAACTATCTAGTGGGGTAAATATGGTACTATGAGTTCTCTAGTGGGTAAATATGGTACTATGAGTTCTCTAGTGGGTAATATGGTACTATGATTTCGCTAGTGGGGTAATATGGTACTATAAACTCTCTAGTGGGGTAATATGGTACTATGAGCTCTCTAGTGGGGTATTATGGTACTATGAGCTCTCTAGTGGGGTAATATGGTACTATAAGCTCTCTAGTGGGGTAATATGGTACTATGAGTTCTCTAGTGGGTAAATATGGTACTATTAGTTCTCTAGTGGGGTAATATGGTACTATGAGCTCTCTAGTGGGTAAATATGGTACTATTAGTTCTCTAGTGGGGTAATATGGCACACGGACAGACATACTACATAGTGGTACCTCACAGTACTACATAGTAATACCTCACAGTACTACATAGTAATACATCACAGTACTAGTGACTCCATCTGTGCTTTTATGAACAATTGAATGAAGATCATTGTAATTCCTTTCAAGTAAACAGATCGCTCCATCAGACAAAAAAAAGAAAAGTGCTATCACTGTGTTAGAAAAATGAAAATATAGTTAATCAAAAAATAACTAATATTGAGTTACTAGTAAATATCTTATTGTGGAAAACAATTAGCTATGTTCTAACTTTTAAGCACAAGGATGATGTTCCAGATGAGCCAGTTCTGATCAGAATCGATCGGCGGTGATCGGCACAAGATCAGAACAGAGACAAGTCCTTCATCAGCACTAAGGTCTAACAAGACCAGTACAGAGACAAGTCCTTTATCAGCACTAAGGTCTAACAAGACCAG
>NC_136606.1:835664-838164 GCF_910589615.1 Taurulus bubalis
ACTTATGATAAACAATACTTGGTATGTATTGTACTTACTTATGATAAACACTACTTGGTATGTATTGTACTTACTTATGGATAAACACTACTTGGTATGTATTGTACTTACTTATGGATAAACAATACTCTCTTGGTATGTTTTGGTGCATCTGCTTGAGCAGAGCTCCTCTGTTGTGGAACCAGAGGCGTTCAAGGTCCAGGAAGAAAGTTGGGCATTTAGTCTCTCAGCGGACCTAAATCTACGGTACACCAAATCTGCACTAAATTAATTACTAAAAATATTTAACTTCACTTGTTCAAAGTCAAACTTTGCAGAGATATTGTTAACACATAGTGATATTAGTATTTTATTGTAGAAAAGAAAGCGATGATATGCATCATTAAAAAGAGGAAATACATCCTGGAAGTTCTTTTCTTTTTTTTCTTTCCTGTGTTCTATCATCAACCAATAAACCAGTAACACATATAATATATAAACCAGTAACACGTATTATATATAACACATGTAATATATAAACCAGTAACACATATTATATATAACACATGTAATATATAAACCAGTAACACATGTAATATATAAACCAGTAACACATATAATATATAAACCAGTAACACATATAATATATAAACCAGTAACACGTATTATATATAACACATGTAATATATAAACCAGTAACACGTATTATATATAACACATGTAATATATAAACCAGTAACACGTATAATATATATCACATGTAATATATAAACCAGTAACTCATATAATATATAAACCAGTAACTCATATAATATATAAACCAGTAACACATATAATATATAAACCAGTAACTCATATTCTGCTATATGAACCTTCTGTGTATTAAACCTTTCTTAGTTATTCAAATAGCCGTGGTGGTTGAGGAGATATTCTGTATTTATTATTGCTATGCATTGGTATTCATGTATTGGTAATGGCTGAGGCTTAACTGAGGTTAAAGAAGTTAAAAGATGGAGAACTGACCTGAGACCTGCAGAGCTTCCTGCTCTTGGCAGTAGGGGGCAGCAGCACCAGCTCTGTAGAGAACTCTTCTTGTGTGTTGTATCTACATTTATTTACTGAAGTATTTCACTCTTTCTGGCTCTAATACTTATATTTAAGTGACAAAGTACCAAATTAACTCTGTTCAGTGTCTGTAGAACGTTTCTGTGAAGTTGGATTTAGAAAAGCTGGTTCACATGAGGACGTGCGCCAATCAGAGCCTCCAGTTCCTTCTCTTCTCTGTGAACTCTGTGGATCTTTAACAATCCAGAATGCTGGCCGTGACCCTGCGTCCAATTATTACGCCGCCGTCCTCACATAGCGACCCCCTCCCACCTCCACCCCCTCCCACCTCCACCGAGGTCCACGTCTCCGCTCGGCCTCCCCGTTCACTGACCGGCCACGAGCAGCCCGGTATCGGTGGACCGGTCTCAGGTTTTAGGATCCACACATTAAAGCATCCACGTGAAGCAACGGTCAGAGAAAGTGACCTACTTCCTGATGTCCAAAAGGACGGAACCGATGACCGGTGTTCTGGTTAACCCGAACCACATCGTGGTTTAGGGTCGTGGCTAACTGCTGGTTTTAAAGCGTGTCCCACAGCGCCACCTTCTCACCAAACTACACTGGAGACGGATTTATTTGCTCCAATCCAGTTCACTATTCTGTTTTTGCCACATTGTAAAAGTTGTCTCTGTTGTCTGGACAGTTGAATCCGTCTCTCCAGACATCTGTTGATGGAGTTTGTTCTTCAGGAGGAACTGTCTTAACTTCATGGATCCTCATCAGCTCAACCTGTGAATGAGTCCAGCTCTTTGGTTAATGAAACACCTGCAGAAGCAAAGACTTTCACTCTGGGGTTACTGGTCATTAGCTCACGTTAGCTTAGCATGATACCACTCTAAACTAAGAAGGGGAACATTATGGGTGCGGCTCAATACCAAAGCTCCCATTCATCAATAGCACACAGAAACAGATTCAGTATGTCCCAATACATAGTATGCCAAATATATCATAATAATTCTGTTTCTCTAGCTTTCTGGCTCGTGAAAGTTTCCGCCCGAGTGTTCGAAGCACACTGACCTCCAGAAAATGAACAACACATGAAACAAAGCAGAGAGAGGACTGAATGAGGGGGGTGTGAGGAGAGGGTCATTCTGGGTAAACTGGGCCTCACCATTCAGAGAAAACAACAGACGGTCTCACAGACGGGACATGAACCGGCGAGGACGTCTGACGGTCGACATCCGAGTCCAAAACATGAAGCTTTTAAATTAAACAATGCTCGCAAACAAAAGAGTGTTTATATTTCAAAGCTAAAGGCCGGCGGCGATCCGAGGCCTCGCTTCACTCTGATCTATAGAACCGTGTTTACACTGCAGGGTTTCAATGGTTCGGACCCCAGACTCCCCTCACCTGAACCCTGCATGGACCCGCTCCGCTAACAGAGAAACAATACCGACGCCTGCGTGAACCGAGC
>NC_136606.1:840664-865664 GCF_910589615.1 Taurulus bubalis
CTAACTGTTGGTTTAGTTGTCTAAATCTAACTGTTGGTGTAGTTGTCTAAATCTAACTGTTTGTGTAGCTGTCTAAATCTAACTGTTGGTTTAGTTGTCTAAAGTTTAGACTCTAAACCTAACTGTTGGTGTAGTGTCTAAATCTAACTGTTGGTGTAGTTGTCTAAACCTAACTGTTGGTTTAGTTGTCTAAATCTAACTATTGGTGTAGTTGTCTAAATCTAACTGTTGGTGTAGTTGTCTAAATCTAACTGTTTGTGTAGCTGTCTAAATCTAACTGTTGGTTTAGTTGTCTAAATCTAACTGTTGGTTTAGTTGTCTAAAGTTTAGACTCTAAACCTAACTGTTGGTGTAGTTGTCCAAACCTAACTGTTGGTTTAGTTGTCTAAATCTGACTGTTGGTGTAGTTGTCTAAACCTAACTGTTGGTTTAGTTGTCTAAAGTTTAGACTCTAAACCTAACTGTTGGTGTAGTTGTCCAAACCTAACTGTTGGTGTAGTTGTCTAAATCTAACTGTTGGTGTAGTCGTCCAAACCTAACTGTTGGTTTAGTTGTCTAAATCTAACTGTTGGTGTAGTTGTCTAAACCTAACTCCCCGTTTAGTTGTCTAAATCTAACTGTTGGTGTAGTTGTCTAAATCTAACTGTTGGTGTAGTCGTCCAAATCTAACTGTTGGTGTAGTTGCCTAAAACTAACTGTTGGTGTAGTTGTCTAAGCCTAACTGTTGGTTTAGTTGTCTAAAGTTTAGACTTTAAACCTAACTGTTGGTGTAGTCGTCCAAACCTAACTGTTGGTTTAGTTGTCTAAATCTAACTGTTGGTGTAGTTGTCTAAACCAAACTGTTGGTGTAGTTGTCTAAACCTAACTGTTGGTTTAGTTGTCTAAATCTAACTGTTGGTGTAGTTGTCTAAACCTAACTTTTGGTTTAGTTGTCTAAATCTAACTGTTGGTGTAGTTGTCTAAATCTAACTGTTGGTGTAGTTGTTTAAGCCAAACTGTTGGTTTAGTTGTCTAAAGTTTAGAATCTAAACCTAACTGTTGGTGTAGTGTCTAAATCTAACTGTTGGTGTAGTTGTCTAAACCTAACTGTTGGTTTAGTTGTCTAAATCTAACTGTTGGTTTAGTTGTCTAAATCTAACTGTTGGTGTAGTTGTCTAAATCTAACTGTTGGTGTAGTTGTCTAAATCTAACTGTTGGTGAAGTTGTCTAAACCTAACTGTTGGTTTAGTTGTCTAAATCTAACTGTTGGTGTAGTTGTCTAAATCAAACTGTTGGTGTAGTTGTCTAAATCTAACTGTTGGTGTAGTTGTCTAAGCCTAACTGTTGGTTTAGTTGTCTGAAGTTTAGACTTTAAACCTAACTGTTGGTGTAGTCGTCCAAACCTAACTGTTGGTTTAGTTGTCTAAATCTAACTGTTGGTGTAGTTGTCTAAATCTAACTGTTGGTGTAGTTGTCTAAATCTAACTGTTGGTGTAGTTGTCTAAATCTAACTGTTGGTGTAGTTGTCTAAACCTAACTTTTGGTTTAGTTGTCTAAATCTAACTGTTGGTGTAGTTGTCTAAATCTAACTGTTGGTGTAGTTGTCTAAATCTAACTGTTGGTGTAGTTGTCTAAATCTAACTGTTGGTCTAGTTGTCTAAATCTAACTGTTGGTGTAGTTGTTTAAGCCAAACTGTTGGTTTAGTTGTCTAAAGTTTAGACTCTAAACCTAACTGTTGGTGTAGTGTCTAAATCTAACTGTTGGTGTAGTTGTCTAAACCTAACTGTTGGTTTAGTTGTCTAAAGTTTAGACTCTAAACCTAACTGTTGGTGTAGTTGTTTAAATCTAACTGTTGGTTTAGTTGTCTAAATCTAACTGTTGGTGTAGTTGTCTAAATCTAACTGTTGGTGTAGTTGTCTAAACCTAACTGTTGGTTTAGTTGTCTAAAGTTTAGACTTTAAACCTAACTGTTGGTGTAGTGTCTAAATCTAACTGTTGGTGTAGTTGTCTAAATCTAACTGTTGGTGTAGTTGTCTAAACCTAACTGTTGGTTTAGTTGTCTAAATCTAACTGTTGGTTTAGTTGTCTAAATCTAACTGTTGGTGTAGTTGTCTAAATCTAACTGTTGGTGTAGTTGTCTAAATCTAACTGTTGGTGAAGTTGTCTAAACCTAACTGTTGGTTTAGTTGTCTAAATCTAACTGTTGGTGTAGTTGTCTAAATCAAACTGTTGGTGTAGTTGTCTAAATCTAACTGTTGGTGTAGTTGTCTAAGCCTAACTGTTGGTTTAGTTGTCTGAAGTTTAGACTTTAAACCTAACTGTTGGTGTAGTCGTCCAAACCTAACTGTTGGTTTAGTTGTCTAAATCTAACTGTTGGTGTAGTTGTCTAAATCTAACTGTTGGTGTAGTTGTCTAAATCTAACTGTTGGTGTAGTTGTCTAAATCTAACTGTTGGTGTAGTTGTCTAAACCTAACTTTTGGTTTAGTTGTCTAAATCAAACTGTTGGTGTAGTTGTCTAAATCTAACTGTTGGTCTAGTTGTCTAAATCTAACTGTTGGTGTAGTTGTCTAAACCTAACTTTTGGTTTAGTTGTCTAAATCTAACTGTTGGTCTATTTGTCTAAATCTAACTGTTGGTGTAGTTGTCTAAACCTAACTTTTGGTCTAGTTGTCTAAATCTAACTGTTGGTGTAGTTGTCTAAATCTAACTGTTGGTGTAGTTGTCTAAATCTAACTGTTGGTCTAGTTGTCTAAATCTAACTGTTGGTGTAGTTGTTTAAGCCAAACTGTTGGTTTAGTTGTCTAAAGTTTAGACTCTAAACCTAACTGTTGGTGTAGTGTCTAAATCTAACTGTTGGTGTAGTTGTCTAAACCTAACTGTTGGTTTAGTTGTCTAAAGTTTAGACTCTAAACCTAACTGTTGGTGTAGTTGTTTAAATCTAACTGTTGGTTTAGTTGTCTAAATCTAACTGTTGGTGTAGTTGTCTAAATCTAACTGTTGGTGTAGTTGTCTAAACCTAACTGTTGGTTTAGTTGTCTAAAGTTTAGACTTTAAACCTAACTGTTGGTGTAGTGTCTAAATCTAACTGTTGGTGTAGTTGTCTAAATCAAACTGTTGGTGTAGTTGTCTAAATCTAACTGTTGGTGTAGTTGTCTAAATCTAACTGTTGGTTTAGTTGTCTAAAGTTTAGACTCTAAACCTAACTGTTGGTGTAGTGTCTAAATCTAACTGTTGGTGTAGTTGTCTAAACCTAACTGTTGGTTTAGTTGTCTAAATCTAACTGTTGGTGTAGTTGTCTAAATCTAACTGTTGGTTTAGTTGTCTAAAGTTTAGACTCTAAACCTAACTGTTGGTGTAGTGTCTAAATCTAACTGTTGGTGTAGTTGTCTAAACCTAACTGTTGGTTTAGTTGTCTAAATCTAACTGTTGGTGTAGTTGTCTAAATCTAACTGTTGGTTTAGTTGTCTAAAGTTTAGACTCTAAACCTAACTGTTGGTGTAGTGTCTAAATCTAACTGTTGGTGTAGTTGTCTAAACCTAACTGTTGGTTTAGTTGTCTAAATCTAACTGTTGGTGTAGTTGTCTAAATCTAACTGTTGGTTTAGTTGTCTAAATCTAACTGTTGGTGTAGTTGTCTAAATCTAACTGTTGGTGTAGTTGTCTAAACCTAACTGTTGGTTTAGTTGTCTAAATCTAACTGTTGGTGTAGTTGTCTAAATCTAACTGTTGGTGTAGTTGTCTAAATCTAACTGTTGGTTTAGTTGTCTAAAGTTTAGACTCTAAACCTAACTGTTGGTGTAGTTGTCTAAGCCTAACTGTTGGTTTAGTTGTCTAAAGTTTAGACTTTAAACCTAACTGTTGGTGTAGTCGTCCAAACCTAACTGTTGGTTTAGTTGTCTAAATCTAACTGTTGGTGTAGTTGTCTAAACCAAACTGTTGGTGTAGTTGTCTAAACCTAACTGTTGGTTTAGTTGTCTAAATCTAACTGTTGGTCTAGTTGTCTAAATCTAACTGTTGGTGTAGTTGTCTAAACCTAACTTTTGGTTTAGTTGTCTAAATCTAACTGTTGGTGTAGTTGTCTAAATCTAACTGTTGGTGTAGTTGTTTAAGCCAAACTGTTGGTTTAGTTGTCTAAAGTTTAGAATCTAAACCTAACTGTTGGTGTAGTGTCTAAATCTAACTGTTGGTGTAGTTGTCTAAACCTAACTGTTGGTTTAGTTGTCTAAATCTAACTGTTGGTTTAGTTGTCTAAATCTAACTGTTGGTGTAGTTGTCTAAATCTAACTGTTGGTGTAGTTGTCTAAATCTAACTGTTGGTGAAGTTGTCTAAACCTAACTGTTGGTTTAGTTGTCTAAATCTAACTGTTGGTGTAGTTGTCTAAATCAAACTGTTGGTGTAGTTGTCTAAATCTAACTGTTGGTGTAGTTGTCTAAGCCTAACTGTTGGTTTAGTTGTCTGAAGTTTAGACTTTAAACCTAACTGTTGGTGTAGTCGTCCAAACCTAACTGTTGGTTTAGTTGTCTAAATCTAACTGTTGGTGTAGTTGTCTAAATCTAACTGTTGGTGTAGTTGTCTAAATCTAACTGTTGGTGTAGTTGTCTAAATCTAACTGTTGGTGTAGTTGTCTAAACCTAACTTTTGGTTTAGTTGTCTAAATCTAACTGTTGGTGTAGTTGTCTAAATCTAACTGTTGGTCTAGTTGTCTAAATCTAACTGTTGGTGTAGTTGTCTAAACCTAACTTTTGGTTTAGTTGTCTAAATCTAACTGTTGGTCTATTTGTCTAAATCTAACTGTTGGTGTAGTTGTCTAAACCTAACTTTTGGTCTAGTTGTCTAAATCTAACTGTTGGTGTAGTTGTCTAAATCTAACTGTTGGTGTAGTTGTCTAAATCTAACTGTTGGTCTAGTTGTCTAAATCTAACTGTTGGTGTAGTTGTTTAAGCCAAACTGTTGGTTTAGTTGTCTAAAGTTTAGACTCTAAACCTAACTGTTGGTGTAGTGTCTAAATCTAACTGTTGGTGTAGTTGTCTAAACCTAACTGTTGGTTTAGTTGTCTAAAGTTTAGACTCTAAACCTAACTGTTGGTGTAGTTGTTTAAATCTAACTGTTGGTTTAGTTGTCTAAATCTAACTGTTGGTGTAGTTGTCTAAATCTAACTGTTGGTGTAGTTGTCTAAACCTAACTGTTGGTTTAGTTGTCTAAAGTTTAGACTTTAAACCTAACTGTTGGTGTAGTGTCTAAATCTAACTGTTGGTGTAGTTGTCTAAATCTAACTGTTGGTGTAGTTGTCTAAACCTAACTGTTGGTTTAGTTGTCTAAATCTAACTGTTGGTTTAGTTGTCTAAATCTAACTGTTGGTGTAGTTGTCTAAATCTAACTGTTGGTGTAGTTGTCTAAATCTAACTGTTGGTGAAGTTGTCTAAACCTAACTGTTGGTTTAGTTGTCTAAATCTAACTGTTGGTGTAGTTGTCTAAATCAAACTGTTGGTGTAGTTGTCTAAATCTAACTGTTGGTGTAGTTGTCTAAGCCTAACTGTTGGTTTAGTTGTCTGAAGTTTAGACTTTAAACCTAACTGTTGGTGTAGTCGTCCAAACCTAACTGTTGGTTTAGTTGTCTAAATCTAACTGTTGGTGTAGTTGTCTAAATCTAACTGTTGGTGTAGTTGTCTAAATCTAACTGTTGGTGTAGTTGTCTAAATCTAACTGTTGGTGTAGTTGTCTAAACCTAACTTTTGGTTTAGTTGTCTAAATCAAACTGTTGGTGTAGTTGTCTAAATCTAACTGTTGGTCTAGTTGTCTAAATCTAACTGTTGGTGTAGTTGTCTAAACCTAACTTTTGGTTTAGTTGTCTAAATCTAACTGTTGGTCTATTTGTCTAAATCTAACTGTTGGTGTAGTTGTCTAAACCTAACTTTTGGTCTAGTTGTCTAAATCTAACTGTTGGTGTAGTTGTCTAAATCTAACTGTTGGTGTAGTTGTCTAAATCTAACTGTTGGTCTAGTTGTCTAAATCTAACTGTTGGTGTAGTTGTTTAAGCCAAACTGTTGGTTTAGTTGTCTAAAGTTTAGACTCTAAACCTAACTGTTGGTGTAGTGTCTAAATCTAACTGTTGGTGTAGTTGTCTAAACCTAACTGTTGGTTTAGTTGTCTAAAGTTTAGACTCTAAACCTAACTGTTGGTGTAGTTGTTTAAATCTAACTGTTGGTTTAGTTGTCTAAATCTAACTGTTGGTGTAGTTGTCTAAATCTAACTGTTGGTGTAGTTGTCTAAACCTAACTGTTGGTTTAGTTGTCTAAAGTTTAGACTTTAAACCTAACTGTTGGTGTAGTGTCTAAATCTAACTGTTGGTGTAGTTGTCTAAATCAAACTGTTGGTGTAGTTGTCTAAATCTAACTGTTGGTGTAGTTGTCTAAATCTAACTGTTGGTTTAGTTGTCTAAAGTTTAGACTCTAAACCTAACTGTTGGTGTAGTGTCTAAATCTAACTGTTGGTGTAGTTGTCTAAACCTAACTGTTGGTTTAGTTGTCTAAATCTAACTGTTGGTGTAGTTGTCTAAATCTAACTGTTGGTTTAGTTGTCTAAAGTTTAGACTCTAAACCTAACTGTTGGTGTAGTGTCTAAATCTAACTGTTGGTGTAGTTGTCTAAACCTAACTGTTGGTTTAGTTGTCTAAATCTAACTGTTGGTGTAGTTGTCTAAATCTAACTGTTGGTTTAGTTGTCTAAAGTTTAGACTCTAAACCTAACTGTTGGTGTAGTGTCTAAATCTAACTGTTGGTGTAGTTGTCTAAACCTAACTGTTGGTTTAGTTGTCTAAATCTAACTGTTGGTGTAGTTGTCTAAATCTAACTGTTGGTTTAGTTGTCTAAATCTAACTGTTGGTGTAGTTGTCTAAATCTAACTGTTGGTGTAGTTGTCTAAACCTAACTGTTGGTTTAGTTGTCTAAATCTAACTGTTGGTGTAGTTGTCTAAACCTAACTGTTGGTGTAGTTGTCTAAACCTAACTGTTGGTTTATTTGTCTAAATCTAACTGTTGGTGTAGTTGTCTAAATCTAACTGTTGATTTAGTTGTCTAAACCTAACTGTTGGTGTAGTTGTCTAAACCTAACTGTTGGTTTAGTTGTCTAAATCTAACTGTTGGTGTAGTTGTCTAAATCTAACTGTTGGTTTAGTTGTCTAAATCTAACTGTTGGTGTAGTTGTCTAAATCTAACTGTTGGTGTAGTTGTCTAAACCTAACTGTTGGTTTAGTTGTCTAAATCTAACTGTTGGTGTAGTTGTCTAAATCTAACTGTTGGTGTAGTTGTCTAAATCTAACTGTTGGTTTAGTTGTCTAAAGTTTAGACTCTAAACCTAACTGTTGGTGTAGTGTCTAAATCTAACTGTTGGTTTAGTTGTCTAAATCTAACTGTTGGTTTAGTTGTCTAAAGTTTAGACTCTAAACCTAACTGTTGGTGTAGTTGTCTAAAGTTTAGACTCTAAACTTAACTGTTGGTTTAGTTGTCTAAATCTAACTGTTGGTGTAGTTGTCTAAACCTAACTGTTGGTGTAGTTGTCTAAACCTAACTGTTGGTTTATTTGTCTAAATCTAACTGTTGGTGTAGTTGTCTAAATCTAACTGTTGATTTAGTTGTCTAAACCTAACTGTTGGTGTAGTTGTCTAAAGTTTAGACTCTAAACCTAACTGTTGGTGTAGTCGTCCAAACCTAACTGTTGGTGTAGTTGTCTAAACCTAACTGTTGGTTTAGTTGTCTACATCTACCTGTTGGTGTAGTTGTCTAAACCTAACTGTTGGTGTAGTTGTCTAAAGTTTAGACTCTAAACCTAACTGTTGGTGTAGTCGTCCAAACCTAACTGTTGGTGTAGTTGTCTAAATCTAACTGTTGGATTAGTTGTCTAAATCTAACTGTTGGTGTAGTTGTCTAAATCTAACTGTTGGTGTAGTTGTCTAAATCTAACTGTTGGTTTAGTTGTCTAAAGTTTAGACTCTAAACCTAACTGTTGGTGTAGTTGTCTAAAGTTTAGACTCTAAACTTAACTGTTGGTTTAGTTGTCTAAATCTAACTGTTGGTGTAGTTGTCTAAACCTAACTGTTGGTGTAGTTGTCTAAACCTAACTGTTGGTTTATTTGTCTAAATCTAACTGTTGGTGTAGTTGTCTAAATCTAACTGTTGATTTAGTTGTCTAAACCTAACTGTTGGTGTAGTTGTCTAAACCTAACTGTTGGTGTAGTTGTCTAAAGTTTAGACTCTAAACCTAACTGTTGGTGTAGTCGTCCAAACCTAACTGTTGGTGTAGTTGTCTAAACCTAACTGTTGGTTTAGTTGTCTACATCTACCTGTTGGTGTAGTTGTCTAAACCTAACTGTTGGTGTAGTTGTCTAAAGTTTAGACTCTAAACCTAACTGTTGGTGTAGTTGTCTAAAGTTTAGACTCTAAACCTAACTGTTGGTGTAGTTGTCTAAAGTTTAGACTCTAAACCTAACTGTTGGTGTCGTCGTCCAAACCTAACTGTTGGTTTAGTTGTCTAAATCTAACTGTTGATTTAGTTGTCTAAACCTAACTGTTGGTGTAGTTGTCTAAACCTAACTCCCCGTTTAGTTGTCTAAATCTACCTGTTGGTGTAGTTGTCTAAACCTAACTGTTGGTGTAGTTGTCTAAATCTAACTGTTGGTGTAGTTGTCTAAACCTAACTGTTGGTGTAGTTGTCTAAATCTAACTGTTGGTGTAGTCGTCCAAACCTAACTGTTGGTTTAGTTGTCTAAATCTAACTGTTGGTGTAGTCGTCCAAACCTAACTGTTGGTTTAGTTGTCTAAACCTAACTGTTGGTGTAGTTGTCTAAATCTAACTGTTGGTGTAGTTGTCTAAATCTAACTGTTGGTGTAATTGTCTAAATCTAACTGTTGGTGTAGTTGTCTAAACCTGACTGTTGGTTTTAGTGTCTAAACCTGACTGTTGGTTTTAGTGTCAAAACCTGACTGTCTGTATAGTTGCCTAAACCTGACTGTTGGTGTAGTTGCCTAAACCTGACTGTTGGTGTAGTTGCCTAAACCTGACTGTTGGTGTAGTTGCCTAAACCTGACTGTTGGTGTAGTTGATATTGATGGGTTCTGAGGACATGAACAGAAACGTTGACGGGCCAACTCCCGTGACCCCAACACAAGGTGGTGTTTGGTTGAAGGGGGTCAACGTGAACCAGTACACATCTGTTTCTTCTCTGACTAAATTGATGGAAACCCGTTTGGCCTTGTTTTCACCCTGGGATGCTCCGAAGACTCGCCGGCGGTCGGCGTCTTCTGCAGACATCAGCTGTGAACGGACCAAAGGACTGAAGAAGTGGGTCTATTGTCTGAGAATAATCCAGAACACATTGTTGAGTTGAGGTCTAATTGAAGGCAGAGAAAGATGCTGGCTCTGATAGCAGTAGTGTTACCGTGTTAGCCTGTGAAGGGATTCCCTCCAAAGGAAACCTCTCAATCATCTTCAAACCTGTGAAGTCTGCGAAACAGAGAGGACAATGGTTCAGTCCATCTTGTGAGCGGCTCTTTGTCTCCATGCAACGGGGTCTCAAAGAAATGTTAAATGCATGAATAATCCGAGCCAACGTTGGGTTTAAATGCCTTCATAGGACACCTTGCACACCTTTATAGCGTTATTAATGAGTGGGGGGTTCTCCATCACGGTCCATACTGTGAGCATGGGGTGACCTCATCGCAATATGAGAATGTCCTTTGTTGTTGTCAGTGGGGCTGTAAAGGTTTGACGAATGGCTGGCTAGTTAGCTACTTAGCTTGTTAATTCCACCGTGCTTTCATGCTGTCTGTTTACTCGTCTCTCCACGTAGCGACTCCACTGGAACCTTCAGTCGTTCCTGTGAGACCTCAGTGAGTCTGAGACCGTCTTCAAGTCGCTTTAGTTTCTACGGACATTAGTCGCTAGCCGTGAGTTAACCGTTACTATCTATATTCCCATGCAATGAACCCACAAAGGCCCAGCAATACTTCTACTCCGTCGACTTCACCGTAGTTATAATAACAGGAAGTGGAAGTTTAGGCAGCAGATCTGCTTTCATCACATGATGATTACATTTAATGTTTAGTTCAGAAATGATGAATGGATTCTGGAGATCAAACTGAAACTTTGTCCACTTTGAGAGAACTGAACAAAATGGAAACATTTTCTTCGTTGTCCTATTTTCAGTTGGTAAACAACAGAAGATGTATCAATGAAGTGTTTCTTCTTCTGGAGAAGCTCAGTTTGTGGACGGGGGTGGGTCTACCTTCAGGTCCCTCTCACATGGAGGTCTACCTTCAGGTCCCTTTCACATGGAGGTCTACCTTCAGGTCCCTCTCACATGGAGGTCTACCTTCAGGTCCCTCTCACAAGGAGGTCTACCTTCAGGTCCCTCTCACATGGAGGTCTACCTTCAGGTCCCTCTCACATGGAGGTCTACCTTCAGGTCCCTCTCACAAGGAGGTCTACCTTCAGGTCCCTCTCACAAGGAGGTCTACCTTCAGGTCCCTCTCACAAGGAGGTCTACCTTCAGGTCCCTCTCACAAGGAGGTCTACCTTCAGGTCCATCTCACATGGAGGTCTACCTTCAGGTCCTTCTCACATTGACCTAGCAAACAGAAGACGTATTTATTGTCTCAGACTAAAAGCGATCTTTCCTCCAGCAGACTTCTCGTTTGAAATAAGAAGTCAACTTTGATTTATTTGTCATGTAACTTTTATTTAAAGTTTAAAAGTTTAAACTACTCTTTAGTTTTTTCAGAGAACAGACTTCATCTTCTCCTGTGAACAGAGAATTCCTCTCTGCTTCTGGATTTATTACAGTATGAACCACACACACACACACACACACACACACACACACACACACACACACACACACACACACACACACACACACACACCCTCGGGTCAGTGAATTTATGCTTTAAAGCCTCCTGTCTGTGTGTATGTGTGTGAACATATCCTGTTATATAAAGGTAATACGATCAAGGTATTTACAATATCAGTTACATGTGTATATGTGCTGCATCTGCCTCCTGTGTGTGTGTGTGTGTGTGTGTGTGTGTGTGTGTGTGTGTGTGTGTGTGTGTGATTGTGTGTGTGAGTGTGTGTGTGTGTCTGTGTAAATGGACTCCATGTGTGCCGGGTGTGAGCTCTGCAGCTGGAGGGGACACCAACCAATAACACACACACACACACACACACACACACACACACACACACACACACACACACACACACACACACACACACAGACAGACACACATACACACCCAGCTGTGAGGTCAGAGGTCAGGCGTTAGTCGGATGGAAACTGTCTCGATTCATTTCCACTCCTATAATAGACAGGTCCATTAATGTGTGTGTGTGTGTGTGTGTGTGTGTGTGTGTGTGTGTGTGTGTGTGTGTGTGTGTGTGTGTGTGTGTGTGTGTGTGTGTGTGTGTGTGTGTGTGTGCAGGTATTAAGTGCTCACTACTGAACATTAAAATAGTTGCTGAACGTACTCCTGTAATGTACTTTTATATTTTCTATGTTTTAGTACTTTTTTTTTTTTAGTACTATTTTGTCCTCTATAGACCTCAGTGTAGTCCTGGTCCTCTATAGACCTCAGTCTAGTCCTGGTCCTCTGTAGACCTCAGTGTAGTCCTGGTCCTCTATAGACCTCAGTGTAGTCCTGGTCCTCTGTAGACCTCAGTCTAGTCCTGGTCCTCTGTAGACTCAGTGTAGTCCTGGTCCTCTATAGACCTCATGTAGTCCTGGTCCTCTATAGACCTCAGTGTAGTCCTGGTTCTCTCTAGACCTCAGTGTAGTCCTGGTCCTCTCTAGACCTCAGTCTAGTCCTGGTCCTCTATAGACCTCATGTAGTCCTGGTCCTCTATAGACCTCATTCTAGTCCTGGTCCTCTATAGATCTCAGTGTAGTCCTGGTCCTCTATAGACCTCAGTGTAGTCCTGGTCCTCTATAGACCTCAGTCTAGTCCTGGTCCTCTGTAGACCTCAGTCTAGTCCTGGTCCTCTATAGGCCTCATGTAGTCCTGGTCCTCTATAGACCTCAGTCTAGTCCTGGTCCTCTATAGACCTGAGTCTAGTCCTGGTCCTCTATAGATCTCAGTCTAGTCCTGGTCCTCTATAGGCCTCATGTAGTCCTGGTCCTCTATAGACCTCAGTCTAGTCCTGGTCCTCTGTAGACCTCAGTCTAGTCCTGGTCCTCTGTAGACCTCAGTGTAGTCCTGGTCCTCTCTAGACCTCAGTGTAGTCCTGGTCCTCTCTAGACCTCAGTCTAGTCCTGGTCCTCTATAGACCTCATGTAGTCCTGGTCCTCTATAGACCTCATGTAGTCCTGGTCCTCTATAGACCTCAGTCTAGTCCTGGTCCTCTATAGGCCTCATGTAGTCCTGGTCCTCTATAGACCTCAGTCTAGTCCTGGTCCTCTGTAGACCTCAGTGTAGTCCTGGTCCTCTGTAGACCTGAGTCTAGTCCTGGTCCTCTATAGACCTCATGTAGTCCTGGTCCTCTATAGACCTCAGTGTAGTCCTGGTCCTCTATAGACCTCAGTGTAGTCCTGGTCCTCTATAGACCTCAGTCTAGTCCTGGCCCTCTATAGACCTCAGTGTAGTCCTGGTCCTCTGTAGACCTCAGTGTAGTCCTGGTCCTCTATAGACCTCAGTGTAGTCCTGGTCCTCTCTAGACCTCAGTCTAGTCCTGGTCCTCTATAGACCTCCATCAGTCACCAGACCACCAGAGAGAAGATGGTCTGGTTCTATAGAGTTCTTCTTAAAGTTCCTCATCGGAGCCACCGGGTCGGATTCTGGTGAAACCAGATGACATCATGGAGGTTCACAAGAACCTTCTTCCTTGGGGCCTCCAGCAGAGACCAGTCCACCGTGGACAGACCCTGCTGCAGTAGAATGAGAGGTTTTCTAAAGGGACCCTGGTGCTCAGAGGCACTACCACTTTAGTCCATAGGGGGAACCACCAGGGAGGTAAACCAGTAAAAGCGGTTTCTGATGGGACTCACAGCTGCTAAATATTAAAAATGACATCCTCTATTGTTCCTCATCAAAGTTCCTCTTGTGCTCAGCGTCGCTGTGGACCGTCTTTGTGTCTCTGGGTTCACGGCGGTGTCATCCGTGTGTCTGAGAGTCAGAGGATCATCAGCTCTGAGCCTATTGCCACGTTGAGGTTCCCTAAAGGTTGGATCCTTTTGGCAGCTGCTCTTCTAACTGAGCCATGAACCTGGTCCCTGTTGGGCTAGCGACCCCATGCTCCTCCCCAGGTTCGGTCTATGGTCAGGGCTACTATGCTAAGCTAAGCTAGTCTAAACACACATACACTGGTCCTTTAAGGTCAACAGACTTTGTCGTCACGCTCCAGAAGCATTGTGGGTCATAAAACTACTCGGCTCCTATGAGCCTTTGCAACAGGAAGCAGCGTCTGGATGAGCTTCAGCTGTGTGTGTGTGTGTGTGTGTGTGTGTGTGTGTGTGTGTGTGTGTGTGTGTGTGTGTGTGTGTGTTGTCTGAAAGGCTGCCACAGGCGGACGGGTGTGTTCTGTTGACAATGCACCATGGGAAAATAGGGGTGTGATGCTATCTACAGCCAGCGTGTGTGTGTGTTTGTGGTTGTGTGTGTGTCTCAGCAGCTGTGTGTGTGTGTGTGTGTCTCAGCAGCTGTGTGTGTGGACAAAGGACACGTGTGAGTCAGAATCCCTCACTGTTGTTGCTCTCTTTGTTCTCCTATTCCTGTCAACAGAGAAGACATGTTGTTGTTGTTGTTGTTGTTGTTGTTGTTGTTGTTGTTACTACACACATGTTACATTGTCACCTTCAGGCTCAGTTCATACTTTTTAAACTCGCTGACAAAAACCTCAGATCAGAGGAAAGTCACCGCTTTAGTTGTTTAAACCTAACTAGTAGTTTAGTTGTCTAAACCTGACTAGTAGTTTAGTTGTTTAAACCTAACTAGTAGTGTAGTTGTCTAAACCTGACTAGTAGTTTAGTTGTTTAAACCTAACTAGTAGTTTAGTTGTTTAAACCTGACTAGTAGTGCAGTTGTCTAAACCTGACTAGTAGTGTAGTTGTTTAAACCTAACTAGTAGTCTAGTTGTTTAAAACTAACTAGTAGTGTAGTTGTCTAAACCTGACTAGTAGTTTAGTTGTTTAAACCTAACTAGTAGTTTAGTTGTCTAAACCTAACTAGTAGTGTAGTTGTCTAAACCTGACTAGTAGTTTAGTTGTCTAAACCTAACTAGTAGTTTAGTTGTTTAAACCAAACTAGTAGTGTAGTTGTCTAAACCTGACTAGTAGTTTAATGTTTAAACCTAACTAGTAGTTTAGTTGTCTAAACCTAACTAGTAGTCTAGTTGTTTAAACCTGACTAGTAGTGTAGTTGTCTAAATCTGACTAGTAGTCTAGTTGTCTAAACCTAACTAGTATTCTAGTTAGGTTTAGACAACTAAACTACTAGTCAGGTTTAAACAACTAGTATTCTAGTTGTTTAAACCTGACTAGTAGTTTAGTTGTTTAAACCTAACTAGTAGTGTAGTTGTCTAAACCTAACTAGTAGTTTAGTTGTTTAAACCTAACTAGTAGTTTAGTTGTCTAAACCTGACTAGTAGTTTAGTTGTTTAAACCTAACTAGTATTGTAGTTGTCTAAACCGGATGAGTAGTTTAGTTGTTTAAACCTAACTAGTAGTGTAGTTGTCTAAACCGGACTAGTAGTTTAGTTGTTTAAACCTAACTAGTAGTTTAGTTGTCTAAACCTAACTAGTAGTGTAGTTGTCTAAACCTGACTAGTAGTTTAGTTGTCTAAACCTAACTAGTAGTTTAGTTGTTTAAACCTAACTTGTAGTTTAGTTGTCTAAACCTGACTAGTAGTTTAGTTGTTTAAACCTAACTAGTAGTGTAGTTGTCTAAACCTGACTAGTAGTCTAGTTGTCTAAACCTAACTAGTAGTCTAGTTGTTTAAACCTGACTAGTAGTGTAGTTGTCTAAACCTAACTAGTAGTTTAGTTGTTTAAACCTAACTAGTAGTCGAGTTGTCTAAACCTAACTAGTAGTCTAGTTGTTTAAACCTGACTAGTAGTTTAGTTGTTTAAACCTAACTAGTAGTGTAGTTGTCTAAACCTAACTAGTAGTTCTGAAGTATAAAGCAGAACTAGTGGTTATTTCCATGGTGGATGAAGGTATCTGTTTTACGGAGATAAGCCAGACGCAGTTCCTGGAGTCGGTGAAATTCAGCGAGCTGTGTGTCTACGGATGATGTCATGAACCCAAACACGAGGGCGTTTCATGTTCCCACATGTTTGGGACTTCCACAACAAGTATAAAGCAGAACTAGTGGTTATTTATTCCATCGTCGATACCGGAAAAGATAACTCTTTTTCACATAGAGAAGCGACGGCGATAAGCCACGCCCCCTTTGTGGCAGCACGATTTGTCTTTGTGGCGTTTGGTGTGACCAAACTGAAGCGGTAAGCGTCCGGTATGAACACAGCATAATGCTGCTGCTGCTGCTAATGCTGCTGCTGCTGCTAATGCTGCTGCTAATGCTGCTGCTGCTGCTAATGCTGCTTGCTGCTGCTAATGCTGCTGCTAATGCTGCTGCTGCTAATACTGCTTGCTGCTGCTAATGCTGCTGCTAATGCTGCTTGCTGCTAATGCTAATGCTGCTTGCTGCTGCTAATGCTGCTGCTAATGCTACTGCTGCTTCTAATGCTGCTCGCTGCTGCTAATGCTGCTGCTGCTAATGCTACTGCTGCTGCTAATGCTGCTGCTGCTAATGCTGCTGCTGCTACTTCTGCGCCACCTGCTGTACCGGAGTGTTAGAGCCAAGCTAGCTGGCTTCACCATGTAGATTAACCGGCTTCTCTTCATAGAGAGAAACAGAGGTGATGCGCTGACGCCAAGCGGCCTGGAGCAGAGAAGACAGCAGCTGTGTAATGAGAAGATAACTTTAGTGTATTTGTGAAAAACAATTACATTATAAATTAGATATAACTTCTCATTTTAAAATATATATAAAAATTAAATGATAAAATAGATATAACTTACAGGCCCACCACTGCTATATAGCAGTGGTGGGCCGTCAGGGCCTGTAAGCTATATCTATATATATACATATATAGATGTATATATAGATGTATAGTCAGGATGCTTGCCTCTGGTTCAGTAAGTGTTGCGGCTGCAGATGAAAGTCGTCACAAAGAGCTTTGAAGCGTCCGCTTCATGAATCAGCTGTCGGCTTCGCTCAGCTCGTCCCAGTGAATCAGACTCTGTTTACGTTCAGGCAGCTTATGAGACGCAGATGTGGAGCCTCTGGACCGAAGGAGGGAATCCCCAAACCGCCCAGACGAAAACCAACTTCACTCTGTTTGAATCAAGAAAGAAAACTCGCCCTCTCTCCTCCTCTCTCCTTGTTTCCTTGTGTCCTTGTCTCCTCTGTGAGGACCGAGGCTCGCTGATAACTTTGTGATAATAACATGGGAATGAATTCGTCTTCATGCTGAAATAGATCATTTCATTTAAATTCACTTCCAAATGAGACGGGATTAACTAAAAGAATAATTTGTTTTTAGGTGTCTAACAACACAGTGAGTAAATATTTAGCAGCCAAATGCAATAGTTTACAGGATATTCATTTTCATTCATTTAATACTTGACTTGTTTCTTTATAGGGTTTGTGGTTAGTGAGTAGTTCATGGATTTACGATATGAGTTTATAGGTAATAACAATCTATCCTCCCCATAAAGCAGGGGATGCTTTAGGGCGGGGCTACAAGGTGATCGACAGGTCGACACCAGAGACGTATACGCCGTCTCTACGTCGCTCCTCCTCAGTCCACATGTGGTCACTTCCTGTTCACTGGTTGCAAAAGAAACAAGATGGCGACGGACAAAACGCTGAACGTCACAATGACGATGTCCACTTCTTATACACAGTCTGGTGTGAACAGATCAGGAGACTGTGACACACACACACACACACACACACACACACACACACACACACACACACACACACGCGCGCTGCACTCTGGATAATAAATCAACCAAGACCTCTAATTGGCCGTTTTTAGACCTGAGGGGCTCCCTAATTGGTCAATAATAAATCCTATCTGTCAACAAGTCCGCCTCCAAGAGGAAAAAGCTGTTAACTCAGCACACACACACACACACACACACACACACACACACACACACACCCTCATAAACAGACACATGTCCCTCTCAGGTGTGACAGACGTCCTCGTCCCTCCGTGGTGTTCAAGGCCCGTAAAGTCGACCGCTGGGTTTCTTGGTCAGGAGAACGGTGAAGACCTGAAACCAGAGGGACCACGAGAGAAACCTTTCCACTGTCACAGAGGACCCACTGAACAAAGATGTGTGTGTGTGTGTGTGTGTGTGTGTGTGTGTGTGTGTGTGTGTGTGTGTACAGTGGCCGGGCTGTTGTCACGGTGATGAGTTCGTGGTTGTGAAGGCGTTGGACGAGCACTTGTTGTGATTACTCACATCCAATGAACAAGCTCATTGGATGTGAGCTCACTAAGGAACTGTCCCTACAGGAGGACATGAAGACTTAGAGGACACATTGAAGACTTAGAGGACACAACGGAGACTTAGAGGACACATTGAAGACTTAGAGGACACATTGAAGACTTAGAGGACATGAAGACTTAGAGGACACATTGAAGACTTAGAGGACACATTGAAGACTTAGAGGACACAACGAAGACTTAGAGGACACATTGAAGACTTAGAGGACACAACGAAGACTTAGTGGACACAAAGAAGACTTAGAGGACACAACGAAGACTCAGAGGACACAACGAAGACTTAGAGGACACATTGAAGACTTAGAGGACGCAACGAAGACTTAGAGGACACAACAAAGACTTAGAGGACACAACGAAGACTTAGAGGACACAACGAAGACTTAGAGGACACAACGAAGACTTAGAGGACACATTGAAGACTTAGAGGACGCAACGAAGACTTGGTGGACACAACGAAGACTTAGAGGACACATTGAAGACTTAGAGGACACAACGAAGACTTAGAGGACACATTGAAGACTTAGAGGACACAACGAAGACTTAGAGAACACAACAAAGACTAAGAGGACACATTGATGACTTAGAGGATGCAACGAAGACTTAGAGGACACATTGAAGATTTAGAGGACACAACGAAGACTTAGTGGACACAACGAAGACTCAGAGGACACAACGAAGACTTAGAGGACACATTGAAGACTTAGAGGACACAACGAAGACTTGGTGGACACAACGAAGACTTAGAGGACACAACGAAGACTTAGAAGACACAATGAAGACTTAGAGGACACAACGAAGACAAAGGGGACACAACGAAGACTTAGTGGACACAACGAAGATTAGAGGACACAGCGAAGACTTAGAGGACACAATGAAGACTTAGAGGACACAATGAAGACTTAGAGGACACAACGAAGACTTAGAGGACACAATGAAGACTTAGAGGACACATTGAAGACGTAGAGGACACAATGAAGACTTAGAGGACACAACGAAGACTTAGAGGACACAACGAAGACTTAGATGACACAGCGAAGACTTAGTGGACACAACGAAGATTAGAGGACACATTGAAGACTCAGAGGACGCAACGGAGACTTAGAGGACACAACGAAGACGTAGAGGACACATTGAAGACTTAGAGGACACATTGAAGACTTACAGGACGCAACAAAGACATAGGGGACACAACGAAGACTTAGGGGACACAACGAAGATGTAGAGGACACATTGAAGACTTAGAGGACACATTGAAGACTTAGAGGACACAACGAAGACTTAGAGGACACATTAAAAACTTAGAGGACACATTGAATACTTAGAGGACACAACGAAGAGATAGGGGACACAACGAAGACTTAGAGAACACAACGAAGACTTAGGGGACACAGCGAAGACTTAGAGGACACAACGAAGACGTAGAGGACACAACGAAGACTTAGAGGACACATTGAAGACTTAAAGGACACAGCGAAGACTTAGAGGACACATTGAAGACTTAGAGGACACAACGAAGACTTAGAGGACACAAAGAAGACTTAGAGAACACATTGAAGACTTAAAGGACACAGCGAAGACTTAGAGGACACATTGAAGACTTAGAGGACACAACGAAGACTTGGGAGACATAACGAAGACTTAGAAGACACAACGAAGACATAGGGGACACAACGAAGACTTAGAGGACACAATGAAGACTTAGAGGACACAACGAAGACAAAGGGGACACAATGAAGACTTAGGGGACACAACGAAGACTTAGAGGACACAACGAAGATGTAGAGAACACATTGAAGACTTAGAGGACACAACGAAGACTTACAGGACACATTGAAGACTTAGAGGACACAACGAAGACTTAGAGAACACAATGAAGACTTAGAGGACACAGCGAAGACTTAGTGGACACAACAAAGACTTAGGGGACACAATGATGACTTAGAGGACGCAACGAAGACTTAGAGGACACATTGATGACTTAGAGGACGCAACGAAGACTTAGAGGACACAATGAAGACTTGGTGGACACAACGAAGACATAGAGGACACAACGAAGACTTAGAGGACACAATGAAGACTTAGAAGACACATTGAAGACTTAGAGGACACAACGAAGACAAAGGGGACACAACGAAGACTTAGGGGACACAACGAAGACTTAGGGGACACATTGAAGACTTAGAGGACACATTGAAGACTTAGAGGACACAACGAAGACTTAGAGGACGCAACGAAGACTTGGTGGACACAACGAAGACTTAGAGGACACATTGAAGACTTAGAGGACACAACGAAGACTTAGAGGACACATTGAAGACTTAGAGGACACATTGATGACTTAGAGGATGCAACGAAGACTTAGAGGACACATTGAAGATTTAGAGGACACAACGAAGACTTAGAGGACACATTGAAGACTTAGAGGACACAACGAAGACTTAGAGAACACAACAAAGACTAAGAGGACACATTGATGACTTAGAGGATGCAACGAAGACTTAGAGGACACATTGAAGATTTAGAGGACACAGCGAAGACTTAGTGGACACAACGAAGACTCAGAGGACACAACGAAGACTTAGAGGACACATTGAAGACTTAGAGGACACAACGAAGACTTGGTGGACACAACGAAGACTTAGAGGACACAACGAAGACTTAGAAGACACAATGAAGACTTAGAGGACACAACGAAGACAAAGGGGACACAACGAAGACTTAGTGGACACAACGAAGATTAGAGGACACAGCGAAGACTTAGAGGACACAATGAAGACTTAGAGGACACAATGAAGACTTAGAGGACACAACGAAGACTTAGAGGACACAATGAAGACTTAGAGGACACATTGAAGACGTAGAGGACACAATGAAGACTTAGAGGACACAACGAAGACTTAGAGGACACAACGAAGACTTAGATGACACAGCGAAGACTTAGTGGACACAACGAAGATTAGAGGACACATTGAAGACTCAGAGGACGCAACGGAGACTTAGAGGACACAACGAAGACGTAGAGGACACATTGAAGACTTAGAGGACACATTGAAGACTTACAGGACGCAACAAAGACATAGGGGACACAACGAAGACTTAGGGGACACAATGAAGACTTAGGGGACACAACGAAGACTTAGAGGACACAACGAAGATGTAGAGGACACATTGAAGACTTAGAGGACACAACGAAGACTTACAGGACACATTGAAGACTTAGAGGACACAACGAAGACTTAGAGAACACAATGAAGACTTAGAGGACACAGCGAAGACTTAGTGGACACAACAAAGACTTAGGGGACACAATGATGACTTAGAGGACGCAACGAAGACTTAGAGGACACATTGATGACTTAGAGGACGCAACGAAGACTTAGAGGACACAATGAAGACTTGGTGGACACAACGAAGACATAGAGGACACAACGAAGACTTAGAGGACACAACGAAGACTTAGGGGACACAACGAAGACTTAGGGGACACATTGAAGACTTAGAGGACACATTGAAGACTTAGAGGACACAACGAAGACTTAGAGGACGCAACGAAGACTTGGTGGACACAACGAAGACTTAGAGGACACATTGAAGACTTAGAGGACACAACGAAGACTTAGAGGACACATTGAAGACTTAGAGGACACAACGAAGACTTAGAGAACACAACAAAGACTAAGAGGACACATTGATGACTTAGAGGATGCAACGAAGACTTAGAGGACACATTGAAGATTTAGAGGACACAACGAAGACTTAGAGGACACATTGAAGACTTAGAGGACACAACGAAGACTTAGAGAACACAACAAAGACTAAGAGGACACATTGATGACTTAGAGGATGCAACGAAGACTTAGAGGACACATTGAAGATTTAGAGGACACAGCGAAGACTTAGTGGACACAACGAAGACTCAGAGGACACAACGAAGACTTAGAGGACACATTGAAGACTTAGAGGACACAACGAAGACTTGGTGGACACAACGAAGACTTAGAGGACACAACGAAGACTTAGAAGACACAATGAAGACTTAGAGGACACAACGAAGACAAAAGGGACACAACGAAGACTTAGTGGACACAACGAAGATTAGAGGACACAGCGAAGACTTAGAGGACACAATGAAGACTTAGAGGACACAATGAAGACTTAGAGGACACAACGAAGACTTAGAGGACACAATGAAGACTTAGAGGACACATTGAAGACGTAGAGGACACAATGAAGACTTAGAGGACACAACGAAGACTTAGAGGACACAACGAAGACTTAGATGACACAGCGAAGACTTAGTGGACACAACGAAGATTAGAGGACACATTGAAGACTCAGAGGACGCAACGGAGACTTAGAGGACACAACGAAGACGTAGAGGACACATTGAAGACTTAGAGGACACATTGAAGACTTACAGGACGCAACAAAGACATAGGGGACACAACGAAGACTTAGGGGACACAACGAAGATGTAGAGGACACATTGAAGACTTAGAGGACACATTGAAGACTTAGAGGACACAACGAAGACTTAGAGGACACATTAAAAACTTAGAGGACACATTGAATACTTAGAGGACACAACGAAGAGATAGGGGACACAACGAAGACTTAGAGAACACAACGAAGACTTAGGGGACACAGCGAAGACTTAGAGGACACAACGAAGACGTAGAGGACACAACGAAGACTTAGAGGACACATTGAAGACTTAAAGGACACAGCGAAGACTTAGAGGACACATTGAAGACTTAGAGGACACAACGAAGACTTAGAGGACACAAAGAAGACTTAGAGAACACATTGAAGACTTAAAGGACACAGCGAAGACTTAGAGGACACATTGAAGACTTAGAGGACACAACGAAGACTTGGGAGACATAACGAAGACTTAGAAGACACAACGAAGACATAGGGGACACAACGAAGACTTAGAGGACACAATGAAGACTTAGAGGACACAACAAAGACTTAGAGGACACAATGAAGATTTAGAGGACACATTGAAGACTAAGAGGACGCAACGAAGACTTCGGGGACACAATGAAGACTTAGGGGACACAACGAAGACTTAGAGGACACAACGAAGACTTACAGGACACATTGAAGACTTAGAGGACACAACGAAGACTTAGAGAACACAATGAAGACTTAGAGGACACAGCGAAGACTTAGTGGACACAACAAAGACTTAGGGGACACAATGATGACTTAGAGGACGCAACGAAGACTTAGAGGACACAATGAAGACTTGGTGGACACAACGAAGACATAGAGGACACAACGAAGACTTAGAGGACACAATGAAGACTTAGAAGACACATTGAAGACTTAGAGGACACAACGAAGACAAAGGGGACACAACGAAGACTTAGGGGACACAACGAAGACTTAGGGGACACATTGAAGACTTAGAGGACACATTGAAGACTTAGAGGACACAACGAAGACAAAGGGGACACAACGAAGACTTAGGGGACACAACGAAGACTTAGAGGACACATTGAAGACTTAGAGGACACATTGAAGACTTAGAGGACACAAGGAAGACTTAGGGGACACAACAAAGACTTAGGAGACACAATGAAGACTTGGGGGACACAACGAAGACATAGGAGACACAATGAAGACTTGGGGGACACAACGAAGACTTGGAAGTCAGGAAAAGCCTGAAAATACACAATGAACTACACGATAAAAAGCTTTTAAAACATAATAAAACCCTTATAAAACACATTAACTTAAGTTGTTCCTCAGTGGAAAACAGAACCGATCGGGAAATTCCGGCACGGGATTGTTTTTTAACCAGAGATGACTCACGGGTAAAAAGCACACACACACACACACACACACACATACACACAAACACACACACACACACACACACACACACACACACACACACACACACACACACGCACACACAGTCCAGGCCCATCGTGCAAAACGATGCATGCAAACTTCAGAACACACCCTGAAACATGAGGAACACTCATATTTACAGTAAAAAGTACCTCTGAGATGTAGTACAGTTAGAAGTACAATATGTACTTCTGAAATGTATTACAGTAAGATACAATATGTATTCATATAGGTTCACACACAGAGAGACTGTTGAGTGTTTTCATCCTGGTTGAAAATAACATACACACACACACACACACACACTCACACACACACACCTGGCTTTGTCTACCTGTCACAGGTTGCATCACGTCTCCGTTGTCTCACACTTTAAGACTTCCTTATTTTAGCAGCCGCCTCACTCACTGTGTGTGTGTGTGTGTGTGTGTGTGTGTTGCATCATCAGGATTTCCCCATGGAACAAACTCCTGCCAGCCTGGCTGTGACTAACATCAGCCGTCTGGGGCGGGGCTAGACCATGATGCATCTGGTCCACCTCACCAGACACCGTGGGCTCCGTCTGAAGTCCTCAAAGATGTTGACGGACATAAACCAAGATAGTGACGGATATAAACCAAGATGATGACGGACAAACACCAAGATGGTGACGGACATAAACCAAGATAGTGACGGATATAAACCAAGATGATGACGGACAAAAACCAAGATGGTGACGGACATAAACCAAGATGGTGACGGACAAACACCAAGATGGTGACGGATATAAACCAAGATGGTGACGGACAAACACCAAGATGGTGACGGACATAAACCAAGATGGTGACGGACATAAACCAAGATGGTGACGGACAAACACCAAGATGGTGACGGACATAAACCAAGATGGTGACGGACATAAACCAAGATGGTGATGGACATAAACCAAGATGGTGACGAACATAAACCAAGATGGTGACGGACAAACACTAAGATGGTGACGGATATAAACCAAGATGGTGACGGACATAAACCAAGATAGTGATGGACATAAACCAAGATGGTGACGGACATAAACCAAGATGGTGATGGACATAAACCAAGATGGTGACGGACATAAACCAAGATGGTGACGGACATAAACCAAGATGGTGACGGACAAACACCAAGATGGTGACGGATATAAACCAAGATGGTGACGGATATAAACCAAGATGGTGATGGACATAAACCAAGATGGTGATGGACATAAACCAAGATGGTGATGGACATAAACCAAGATGATGAAACACCAAGATGATGAAACACCAAGATGGTGACGGATATAAACCAAGATGGTGACGGACAAACACTAAGATGGTGACGGATATAAACCAAGATGGTGACGGACATAAACCAAGATGGTGACGGACATAAACCAAGATGGTGACGGACAAACACCAAGATGGTGACGGATATAAACCAAGATGGTGACGGACAAAAACCAAGATGGTGACGGACATAAACCAAGATGGTGACGGACATAAACCAAGATGGTGACGGACAAACACCAAGATGGTGACGGATATAAACCAAGATGGTGACGGACATAAACCAAGATGGTGATG
>NC_136606.1:870664-873164 GCF_910589615.1 Taurulus bubalis
TAATGTGTTATGCTGTTTGACCTGAATGTCCCCACCACACACAGCCTCTTGGATCCTGTTTGTGGATTCTAAAGTGAGGCATATTTCTTTGGTCAGACAGTGTGAACAGGGTTAATGTTCCTTCAAGTTAATGGCTGAGTTTTATGTGCCATTTAGTTTTACATGTTTACAATACACTATGTGGAAAGGCTAAGAGACGCCCTTTATTGAACATAAAGTGATGAAAGGGCCATGATGTTTGTCCAGGTATCTTTGCGGTTAATTTGGACATTTGCTTAAAAAAAAGGAAAGTAAAGTAACTAGTAGTGAAGTTACTTTTCAAATGCAGTAACTAGGAAAGTAATCTAGTTAAAATTTTCAGAAGTAACTAGTAACTAGTTACTTTTTCTGAGTAACTACCCCAACACTGGTAGTAGTACTGTTGTAGTATAGCAGTACTACTAGAGTATGTAGTAGTACTGTTGTAGTATAGCAGTACTACTAGAGTATGTAGTAGTACTGTTGTAGTATAGCAGTACTACTAGAGTATGTAGTAGTACTGTTGTAGTATAGCAGTACTACTAGAGTATGCAGTAGTACTGTTGTAGTATAGCAGTACTACTAGAGTATGTAGTAGTACTGTTGTAGTATAGCAGTACTACTAGAGTATGTAGTAGTACTGTTGTAGTATAGCAGTACTACTAGAGTATGTAGTAGTACTGTTGTAGTATAGCAGTACTACTAGAGTATGTAGTAGTACTGTTGTAGTATAGCAGTACTACTAGAGTATGTAGTAGTACTGTTGTAGTATAGCAGTACTACTAGAGTATGTAGTAGTACTGCAGTACTTCCAGGTGAACGGGTTCCTCTCTCGTTACATGAAAGCAGAAGAACGCAGAGATTCATTCTGATAATAACAATAATAATAATATGTCTGACGCACCGCTCACTTCAATATATTAAAAGATGAATGACGCACAACGGACTGATGAAGACGAAGATGAAGATGATGACAAACTCACGCGCTGCCTCTGTAGTCCACAGGGGGCGCCAGAGTTACAGCTCTCATGTGACAGTTCATACAAGTGATCTGAGGGACTGGTGGAGGACGAGAGCACGCAGCCTCCACCCAAACCAACGCACCCAAACTCAAAAGGTAACGCTCGAGAGGTGCTTTGATTGACAGGCCTCTCGGCCTATCACATCCCTGCGTGTCTGTCAGGCTCCACCCCCACAAAGATGGTGAGAAGTGAGGAAGAAAACATTAAAACTTCAGACACCTGCGACAGATATGTGGTCACAAGTTGTGTGAGATAATACAGTGTGTGTGTGTGTGTGTGTCTGTGTGTGTGTGTGTCTGTGTGTGTGTGTGTGTGTGTGTGTTTGAGTGCTGCTTATATAAGCGTTCAGGTGTTTATTAATCTAGTGGAAACTGAGAAGCTAAGCAGACGATCAGAAGACTCCTGAGGTGTTACACTGTGTGTGTGTGTGTGTGTGTGTGTGTGTGTGTGTGTGTGTGTGTGTGTGTGTGTGTGTGTGTGTGTGTGTCGGCCAGCGGAGTAATTTCCTCATGGTAGGAATCATCCTTTATTAAACGCTCTAATCCTATTTTGACGACTCTGCAGAGTAAAACGATAGCAGGCCAGGAAATTAAACAGACAAGTGTGTGTGTGTGTGTGTGTGTGTGTGTGTGTGTGTGTGTGTGTGTGTGTGTGTGTATGTGAGAGAGAGCAGGAATGTGTTGGCTGGCCTTTCAGCAGACTGTTCTCTTGGTCTCTGATCATTTGGGATATTTTTGTTCGGCACCTCAGATGTTTTCTCCTCCTGTAGTTCAGACTGTGTCCTGGTGGTGGCGCTAGAGACAACCTCCGGGGCGAATCAGTCAGGACCAGCGTGTCCGTCACTGTGTGCATTAAACTGTTGCACCTGCACCTTTAAGATACTGATCCACTGTTTGCATTGTGTTGGCTCCTCACTTTATCAAGATGATCAAATCATTCATCTGATCAGGGGGGTATTTTTCGTACCTGGCTAAACAAAGTCAAGCAAATGTCCTAATCTCCATCTTAAATTAGCGAGATGATTGACATCAGGCTGTCTGGGTTTCTTCACGGCTGATCCGCGCTGAATCGTCTCGTTCATTCTAGCCAGACGTCAGTCATCTGGATAAATGCGCCGCTCCTCTTCAGAAGGATAATAATGGAGCACTGACACCACCATGTTCTAACAGTACAATGGACAATACACTCAGAGGAACCTCTTTTTATTTCTCTGCTGAGAAGCAGGAGATGATCATGAAGGCATATGAGGAAGTCAGTACCGTAATCATTCACAGCAAACGCGTTGCGAGTATTCCAACCTTTTTGCAACATTGTTGCCATGAACGCAACTTTAACTCCGCCCCCTCTGAGAGACATAAGCGTCCAAATATATCAGACAAGTTAAATGCGTCAGTGCTGAGAAAATGTATCGGCTAATTTGAAGTGCTTCATCACCCAAATCAATCAGATTATATTTACGA
>NC_136606.1:878164-885664 GCF_910589615.1 Taurulus bubalis
CGTGTTCAAAATAAACTTCTTAGGTGTAAAACGAGCATGGTTGAAGTTAACGTGACTGGCGGTTCTCGTCGCTACGGAATGACGAGCGACGCTGCTGTCGAATGAGCTACGTGAAGGTCGTCGTGTACTTCTAGTTCCCACGGGACACGGACCGCGGTCTCCTGGTTGAAAGTCCCGTGTTTGTTTTAACCATCCCACAAACTAACAGATGGCCGAGGGTTTTCCTCTTTGAATGAAAATCCTGCAGACTTCATCTCTTGTTACCAAACTCTCAAATGGACTTTGCAGGACTCTCTTTTGGGACACGTTCTACTCTTTGCTCCATTTCGGCTTATTTTTCCCAGACGGGTTCATTAACCTGCAACAACGAGGACAGTTTGGGTTGTAAATTGAGCCGAGGAATCAGTCAGCGTGTGACCTTATCGTAGGAAACATCTAATCTCAATGTTTTTGGAAACTGTAAGTAGAAATGAAAAAACATGAGAGGAGAAACTCTTCATGGAACCGATGAAATACTCCCTGAACAACTGCTACTTCCATCAGGTGCTGGACGTCTGAGGGGAAATGACTCCTCTGGTTCTCACAGAGCCATCGCTCAGGGAAAAGCAGTCATTTGTGATAATTGCGCTCAGTGATTTTTATTCCCGTGCAAAACGTCCGTGTCTGTAATTTGTCAAGAAAAGCTTCCGCGTTAAATTACCCAGAGTGCTTTGTTGAGCAGATCACTCTTTCCACCTGCTACTGACTCATGTGAGGCTCCTCACTTTGATGCTTTTTAAAGCTGAGTTCATGAGTTCATGACTCCTTTTATCAAATCAGGAAAGCCAGATAATTTCTGTTGCTAATATTAGTACTAGCACTGACTAGTACTAGTCATTGCTAGTATTAGTACTAGTCAGTGCTAGTATTAGTACTAGTCATTGCTAGTTTTAGTCATTGCTAGTATTAGTACTAGTCATTGCTAGTACTAGCCATTGTTCGTTTTAGTACTAGCCATTGCTACTAGTCACTAAACACGTGACTTCCTGAACACACAATTCATAAAGGATTTATAGTGTAGTATGTCATAAAAATCTCAAACACATGACACATAATACATTCCAAAAACATTGCATGTCATAAATAAAAAAGTCATAACATATTATGTCATGAATAAATCATGTGCTTAAAATAAAGTATATTTTGAAGGTCAAAATAGTTCTTGGAATAGAATGTTATATACAAATTCATAAGACAAGTTGTAAACTACTCAATAAAAGAAATGTGCCACGTCCCTGTATGACATCAAAACATCAGAAATGTTCATGACAGGGCGGAGACTCCCCCAAAAACCAGACCAGAGACAACCCAACCACACACACACACACACACACACACACACACACACACACACACACACACACACACACACACACACACACACACACACACACACACACACCATTCTCAAAATAAATGCATCTTCATGTTTCCTTACTCCATTACCTCATCAATTTAAAGCAACGTCTGCTCACGAGATACCACAAAACACACACACACACACACACGCACACACAATGTGGTCAGCGTTAGCTGCAGCAGCTATGGTGGAAAATGTCCGCTCGACAGCGGCAGTCGATATTGGGATCGTCACTGCCAACGTGCCCGTAACTCTCCGTGAGAACGGCGTCGTCAGTAAATCCGCCACTAAGTCAGATTCTCCTCCTCCTTCAGCCATTGAGTGTTAAAAAAATGTCATAACTTGTTTCAGCCTGAACTCTCCTTACTCCTACTGAGTCATGCTAGCAGCTAGCTAGCTTTCTGTGGACTAAAGTCGCGCTGGCCCACTGACCAATCACAGCGCATGTTAGTGCTGACGCCACCTCGCAGGCCCTGGCACGTCGAAGAATACGGCCAGCATGTCAAACTAAAGATCTGATTGGTTGAAGACTATGACATCACGATAACGTCCCTGTGTACTTTAATCTGCAAAGACCAGCTAGAAGCGCTCTGCTTCCATAGAGACATACAGGTGAAATGTGATTGGATAAGAGCTCTCCTTAAAACCAGCTGCACTGAAAGCAGCGCTGCAGGCTGTGAGAGAAGGCTAATGCCGTGTTCACACCGGACGCGACGCAAATTTGCGGCGCCGCATCCACCGCGGAAGTTTACTCGCGCGAGTAGAAAGAGGGCGTTCACACCAAACGCGAATTCGTGGCGCAACCAAAGGGGCGTGGCTTAGCTCTGTTGCTTGCCTCTGTGAGAGACAAGCGACGAAGCTTTCATTTCCGCTATCGACCATGGAATAAATAACCACTAGTTCTGCTTTATACTTTTTGTGAAAACTCCACATATGTCGGAACATCAAACTCCATAATATTATAATATTATCCGTAGTCCCACAACAGCGTCTCAATGAACTGCCGCAACTTTGCGTCACGCGATTTCTCCGCCAGAGTTGGGAGAATTCAACTCACGCGAATTTGCGCCGCGTCCTTCGCTTTGTTCGCCCCAGGTCAAACGTTCTGTTCGCGCCGCCTCCAACGCGTCTATCTTGCCGCAAATTCGCAAATTCGCGCCGCAGCGCGTCTGCGGATTGACTGTAAACTGGTTGCGCCGCAAATTCGCGTCGCGTCCGGTGTGAACACGGCATTAGCAGGCCCTGACAGCCACCACTGGTTGTTCCTGTGTTAGCGTGTTGTTCCTGTGTTAGCATGTTGTTCCTGTGTTAACATGTTGTTTACTGTGTTAGCGTATTGTTCTTGTGGTTGCGTGTTGTTCCTTTGTTAGCGTGTTGTTCCTGTGTTAGCATGTTGTTCCTGTGTTAGCGTGTTGTTTACTGTGTTAGCGTATTGTTCTTGTGGTTGCGTGTTGTTCCTTTGTTAGCGTGTTGTTCCTGTGTTAGCATGTTGTTCCTGTGTTAGCGTGTTGTTCCTGTGTTAGTATGTTGTTCCTGTGTTAGCATATTTTTCCTGTGTTAGCATGTTGTTCCTGTGTGAGCGTGTTGTTCCTGTGTTAGCGTGTTGTTCCTGTGTTAGCATAGTGTTCCTGTGTTAGCGTGTTGTTCTTGTGTTAGCGTGTTGTTCTTGTGTTAGCGTGTTGTTCCTATGTTAGCATGTTGTTCTTGTGTTAGCATGTTGTTCTTGTGTTAGCGTGTTGTTCCTGTTAGCCGCTTGGTTTTGTTTAAGCTTTTCTGTCGTTGATCTTGAATTCATTTCATTTTAATAAAATGGCTCAGGCCTTTTAATAATCATTTCTATCTATTGCATAATAATAATAATAATAATAATAATAATAATAATAATAATAATAATATATTACAATGATTCTTCTTCCCACAGTAACACCACATGAAGGTTATGTGACTCATCGGCTGCAGGTGTTTTCCTCTAAAGTAGAATGTCAGCCGCGCTCTGTGTTTTAAATGTGAAGAAAGCTCTTTCCTTCTCTCGTGTTAACGCTCCACATGGCAGCGGGCGACCTTTTCACCTCTCGCCTCGCGCGCCGCAGCTTTAATAGCGGCTGCATTTTTTCCTCGCCGTGAGGAAATGAGTTCCTGCTGCGCCTCGTCCTCCTCGTCCTCCTCCTCCTCCTCCTCCTCCTCCTCCTCCTCCTCCTCCTCCTGTTACTCCTTCTCCTCCACTTCCTCCTCCTTCTCCTCCTGCTCTTCCTCCTGCTCTTCCTTCTCCTCCTCTTCCTCCTTCTCCTCGTCCTGCTCTTCCTCTCCTCCTCCTGTTACTCCTTCTCCTCCACTTCCTCCTTCTTCTCCTCCTGCTCTTCCTCCTGCTCTTCCTTCTCCTCCTCTTCCTCCTCCTTCTCCTCGTCCTGCTCTTCCTCCTCCTCCTCCTCCTCCTCCTCCTCCCTGGCTGGAGCCGCTCCAGTCTGCTGGAAGCTGGAAAAGCTCAGCGTCGGTTTTTGTGATCACATTTTGTTTTAATATGCGTTTAACAAGGCGGGTTTATGTGGTTATGAATGTCAACGTGACCGCAGCCAGAAGCAAACTTAACGGTTCCAAACAGGCTGCAGTCCTGCAGGAGAGACGTTGAAGACGTTGAAGACATTAAAGACGTTAAAGAGGTTGAAGACAATGAAGACGTTAAAGACATTAAAGACGTTAAAGACGTTAAAGACATTAAAGACGTTCAAGACATTAAAGACGTTCAAGACATTAAAGACATTAAAGATATTAAAGACGTTAAAGACGTTCAAGACATTAAAGACGTTTAAGACGTTAAAGACGTTAAAGAGGTTAAAGATTTTAAAGACGTTAAAGACGTTAAAGATTTTAAAGACGTTAAAGACGTTAAAGACATTAAAGACGTTAAAGAGGTTAAAGATATTAAAGATATTAAAGATATTAAAGACGTTAAAGACAATAAAGACAATAAAGACGTTAAAGACATCAAAGACGTTAAAGACAATAAAGACAATGAAGACATTAAAGACGTTAAAGGCAATAAAGACGTTAAAGGCAATAAAGACAATAAAGACATTAAAGACGTTAAAGACGTTAAAGACATTAAAGACGTTAAAGACAATAAAGACATTAAAGACATTAAAGACGTTAAAGGCAATAAAGACATTAAAGACATTAAAGATGTTTAAGACGTTAAAGACATTAAAGACAATAAAGACGTTAAAGACAATAAAGACGTTAAAGACATTAAAGACGTTAAAGGCAATAAAGACATTAAAGACATTAAAGATGTTTAAGACGTTAAAGACATTAAAGACAATAAAGACGTTAAAGACAATAAAGACGTTAAAGACATTAAAGACGTTAAAGACAATAAAGACGTTAAAGACATTAAAGATGTTTAAGACGTTAAAGACATTAAAGACAATAAAGACGTTAAAGACGTTAAAGACGTTTAAGACGTTAAAGACAATAAAGACGTTAAAGACAATAAAGATAATAAAGACAATAAAGACAATAAAGACATTAAAGACATCAAAGACATTAAAGACAATAAAGACGTTAAAGACAATAAAGACGTTAAAGACAATAAAGATGTTTAAGACGTTAAAGACATGAAAGATATTAAAGACGTTAAAGACATTAAAGACGTTGAAGACATCAAAGACGATAAAGACAATAAAGACGTTAAAGACGTTAAAGACATTAAAGACGTTAAAGAAGTTAAAGACAATGAAGACAGTAAAGACGTTAAAGACAATAAAGACGTTAAAGACATTAAAGACAATAAAGACATTAAAGACGTTAAAGACGTTAAAGCCTTAAAGACAATAAAGACGTTAAAGACAATAAAGACGTTAAAGCCTTAAAGACAATAAAGACGCTAAAGACAATAAAGACAAGAAAGACAATAAAGACGTTAAAGCCTTAAAGACGTTAAAGACATTAAAGACGTTAAAGACGTTAAAGACATTAAAGATGTTAAAGCCTTAAAGACAATAAAGACGTTAAAGACAATAAAGACAAGAAAGACGTTAAAGACGTTAAAGACGTTAAAGACGTTAGAGACGTTAGAGACGTTAAAGACGTTAAAGACGTTCAAGACGTTAAAGACATTAAAGACAATAAAGACGTTAAAGACATTAAAGACGTTAAAGCCTTAAAGACAATAAAGACGTTAAAGACATTAAAGACGTTAAAGACGTTAAAGACAATAAAGACGTTAGAGACGTTAAAGACGTTAAAGACGTTAGAGACGTTAAAGACGTTAAAGACGTTAAAGACAATAAAGACGTTAAAGACGTTAAAGACGTTAAAGACGTTAGAGACGTTAGAGACATTAGAGACATTAGAGACGTTAAAGACGTTAGAGACGTTAAGGACGTTGAAGACGTTAAAGACGTTAAAGACGTTAAAGACATTAAAGACATTAAAGATGTTAAAGCCTTAGAGACATTAAAGACGTTAAAGACAATAAAGACGTTAAAGACGTTAAAGACGATAAAGACATCAAAGACAATAAAGACGTTAAAAACGTTAAAGACGTTAAAGACGTTAAAGACGTTAAAGACATTAAAGACATTAAAGAAGCAGAGACGTGTTTCTGTGTACATCCTTTAAACTTTAATAGTGAAGCAGAAAACAAAACAAGACCGTAAAATAAATTAGATTAGAAAAAATGACACAAGCACATTTGATTTGTACAACAAAGCAATGCAACAGACTGGAATCTGGATTTCCATATTTACAGAATAAAAAATATACTTTTTATTCTTCGTCCACTTCACTGAATAGTGTTCAGTGTCAGTTTTTTTTGTCTTGATAAAAAGAACAAAATCGCAACAAATACAACTTCTTTCATTCTTTTAATCTTTTATTAATTTTTTCAACCTTTTTAAGGTTTTAGTTTTTTCTGCACCGACGTTTTGAGTCCTCGTTCCGACAGGACGGACTGAGTTTGTCCCAAAAAGTCCAGAAGAGGCTCCGCCCACTTCTCAGAATAACAACAACAACAACAACAGAAGGAGGAACTGAACACGCGTGACATCATCAAACAGCGACGGATACTCAACAAGCTTTTGGTGAACAACACGACACAGACACACTCAGAAAGAACCAACGCAGAGCACGCGACTGTGGGTCGTCTCAAAGAGTAAAGCATTGTGGGAAATGGAGTTCTGGATGTGCAAGGAGACAGGAAGAGGACGAGGAAGAGACACAACCACCAAACTACGTGAAACTATAAAGCATCAATACAACTTCAGGAGAAGTTCAGAGGAACTGAACAAAATGGACATAAATCCATCTTCACGTTTTCAGCATCGTTGAATGTGACGAGCACTGACTCGCTCTTTGGCGTCTAAAGGAAGCTAACTACTGGGAAACAGCTTGGACTGGGAACTCTGGGAACTCTGGGAACTCTGGGGACTCTGGGGACTTTGGGGAAATACAACTCTTTGTCTCTGGTCAAAAGAAACAGAATTTCCTTAATATGAATCTCCAATAAGTCCAGATTTATTTACATCTTCACGTCAATCTCTCCAAAGTGCTTTAAATGAGTGACCGGATCAAAGGGGAAGACCTCGTTAACATTTAGATGAAGGTCGTTTGAAGGTCGAACACTAGAATCCGTCTCTAACCCTCATAACTAGTGTAAGTCTGACGCTCATGAATACAATATATGAATCTCTCTCCAGCAGAGCGACCCGGGTTCATAGAGCCAGGTCAATAAAGTACATAAAGTACATAAAGTACATGAAGTACATACTGTAGACAACCATCAGATGAAATAAATGTGGCCAGGTTCTGCATCTGGATCTGATGGACGGGAGGAAACGTGTTTAATGGGTTTCATATTCATTTAACACAGTACTTATACATGCCAAAGTACTTGTAAAAGGCAGTACTACTTCATAACTGGAGAATCCGATTCTTATTAAAAATGAACGGCTGTAAAGGTTCATCGTGTCGAGACTTTTATTGAAGTACTTCATGAATCCTGACTGCGTCTTTGATTGACAGGTGGCTGAGCCAACCACACTCCATCTCCTACTTTTGACCTAATCAGGACTCGCCTGTGCGGCGGGGATCGAACCCGTGACCTG
>NC_136606.1:888164-910664 GCF_910589615.1 Taurulus bubalis
TCTCTCTCTCTCTCCCGTAGGCGTCCCTACAGGGGGTGGAGTCTGGATGATGCCTTCATGGACCTGGTGAACGTGTGAATGGGCGGCTGGTCTTTGGTGTGGAGGCGTCGCTCTTCATGAGTCCATTAACGCCGTTTAACCCACAATTATCTCACTTACATCATCACCACTTCAGCAAGGAATGTTCATTCATTGTTTCTCAGAATAGTGTTTGAGAAGAAGAAGAAGAAGAAGAAGAAGAAGAAGAAGAAGAAGAAGAAGAAGAAGAAGAAGAAGAAGAAGAAGAAGTTTGAATGTGTTAGCGTGATGCTAATAATGCTGCTGGAGGACAACACACCCGCCTCAGAAGTCACGTTCACAAACATCTCTACGTTTCCTTTTGACGGATCACCAATGAGTTAGAAACCAGTCAGCGGAAGAAACAACGTTGAAAAAGATTTAAATCCAAAACCTGGATGTAAAACAACAAAGTATTTCTCTTGCTTAAATCTTATCGTATTTTTTTGTTTTGTTTCAATGTCCAACGTTAACCACATGTCTGAAAGGGTTTCAACGTGTTTGTAACTGTTTCAAAGTGTTTGTAATTGTTTTAAACTGTTTGTAACTGTTTTAAACTGTTTTACAGTGTTTTAAACTGTTTGTAATTGTTTTAAACTGTTTGTAACTGTTTTAAACTGTTTGTAACTGTTTCAAAGTGTTTGTAATTGTTTTAAACTGTTTGTAATTGTTTCAAAGTGTTTTACAGTGTTTTAAACTGTTTGTAACTGTTTTAAACTGTTTGTAATTGTTTTAAACTGTTTGTAACTGTTTCAAAGTGTTTGTAATTGTTTTAAACTGTTTGTAATTGTTTCAAAGTGTTTTACAGTGTTTTAAACTGTTTGTAACTGTTTTAAACTGTTTTAAACACAGCCTGAAGAGCAGAAACAGATCTGCTTCTACTCGTCTGACACTGAGGTTAATTGTCGCAGCGGCTCATAAACATCATCGCTGTGATTGATGGTTATTACGGTGAACCTGCAGGGAACCATGACAGTGAACGCATCGCCCAGAGGAAGTGTTTCCTGGAAGACCTCTGAGAGTCTGGAGCCAGAGAAGGGAAACGAGCACAGCTCTCACGGCGATGGCCATCAGGCGTGAAGACGTGACCTCACACCTGCATTAGCTTCTCATGTTCGCTTCAGTAAAGGTTCAGGTGAGGTCACATGGTCGTCCACCAGGACCGGCTCCTTACTGACACCAGGAGGTCTGGTCCTCGCCAGGAAGCGGCTCACTTTGGATGTGTTTCAACACGAGAAGGTGAGAACCAGGAGAACTAGGGGAACCAGCAGAACCCAGGAGAACCGGGAGACCCAGCGGCTCGTTGGCTCCGTTCCCTCACAGCTGGTCCCGATCAGGCTCTATGAGGGGCGTTCTGTCTGCCGGGTCACGCAGAGAAAGACTTCTTTTAGCCGTTAAACTCTTCAGAACCCGAGTTAGCACCACAACAACAACAACAACAAGGCCATGAGATCAAAAGCAAGTTCAAACCATCAAAGGTCCGGTTTGGACCGTGACTAACAACCTGTTGAGGATCACACATCTCTTCAATGAACCCAACGTAGATCCTCCTGGTTCACTGGGGACCCTCAGACCCACCTGTACCCATCACACACCCAGTTCACATGACCAAGGCCCCCAGCAGCTGTTGAGGTTCAGTTTGGGCCGTCATAATCAAATGTTTATCAAAGACCCAGTCTAGACCACCAAAACCAAGTCTAGACCACCAACACCTAGTCTAGACCACCAAAACCTAGTCAAGACCACCAACACTTAGTCTAGACCACCAACACCTAGTCTAGACCACCAACACTTAGTCTAGACCACCAACACCTAGTATAGACCACCAATACCCAGTCTAGACCACCAACACCCACCAACACCTAGTCTAGACCACCAACACCTAGTCTAGACCACAAACATCTAATATAGACCACCAACACCTAGTATAGACCACCAACACCTAGTCTTGACCACCAACACCCAATCTAGACCAACAACACCTAGTATAGACCACCAACACCTAGTCTAGACCACCAAAACCACCAACACCTAGTCTAGAATACAAACACCTAGTCTAGACCACCAACACCTAGTCTAGACCACCAACACTTAGTCTAGACCAACAACAACACCACCAACACCTAGTCTAGAATACAAACACCTAGTCTAGACCACCAACACCTGGTCTAGATCACCAACACCTGGTCTAGCTCACCAACACCTAGTCTAGACCACCAACACCTAGTCTTGACCACCAACACCTAGTCTAGACCACCAACACCACCAACACCTAGTCTAGAATACAAACACCTAGTCTAGACCACCAACACCTAGTCTAGACCACCAACACTTAGTCTAGACCAACAACACCACCAACACTTAGTCTAGACCACCAACACTTAGTCTAGACCAACAACACCTAGTCTAGACCACCAACACCTAGTCTAGACCAACAACATCACCAACACCTAGTCTAGACCACCAACACCTGGTCTAGATCACCAACACCTGGTCTAGATCACTAACACCTAGTCTAGATCACCAACACCTGGTCTAGATCACTAACACCTAGTCTAGACCACCAACACCTAGACTAGATCACCAACACCTAGTCTAGATCACTAACACCTAGTCTAGACCACCAACACCTAGACTAGATCACCAACACCTAGTCTAGACCACCAACACCTAGTCTAGACCACCAACACCACCAACACTTAGTCTAGAATACAAACACCTAGTCTAGACCACCAACACCTAGTCTAGACCAACACCACCACCAACACCTAGTCTAGACCACCAACACCTAGTCTAGACCACCAAAACCCAACAAAACTAAATCCCAGTCCACCTGGAAACCAGTTCAGTCAATCCAAACCCAGTTTAGAGCTTTAAGCCCAACTTGGACAACTGAGCATCTTAAATCCTCAGCATGTGGGGCTCAATGTGAGCTCTAAACTGATCATCATCATCATCATCATCATCATCATCATCATCATCATCATCATCATCATCATCATCATCATCATCATCAAGCCTCCACACATTTCCCAACTCTCCCATCAGCCCCAGCGGCGTATTATGACTCTGATGTGATTTATCAGACGAAGCTAAACAAGAAATGCTGCCAACGAGGAACAAGAACGGTATGTGAACACACACACACACACACACACACACACACACACACACACACACACACACACACACACACACACAGAACCTGAACCTGAACGCATCGCGGTGGGCTTCGCCATTCATAGGAGGCGGAGCTTGAATTAGAATTCCGCTGCTAATTCTGGATGTGGCTGTTGACATCGGTGAGTGAACACACCCTGCAGGGTGTTTACACACACACACACACACACACACACACACACACACACACACACACACACACACACACACTGTGTTCTCTATTGTCCATCGTAATCCCTCTTCAATGGATGAGCTGCGTTCAACAGGCTGAGCAAACTCTGTGTGTGTGTGTGTGTGTGTGTGTGTGTGTGTGTGTGTGTGTGTGTGTGTGTGTGTGTGTGTGTGTGTGTATACGTGTCCTTCAGCTGTTTGTGTAAATGTGTGTCTTTGTTTGTGTGTCTTTGTTTGTGTGTCTTGCCGGAGTGTGTTTGTCTGGTTCCGTGTCTGTTCAAAGACGTGGAAACAGAATCAGAAACGGCAGCTTCACAGCAGAGAGGAAGGTGAGGAAGAAGAGAAGTCAGAGAGGGAGGAAGCTGCACGTCTGACAGGTGTGACGGATCGGCGAGGACTTCCTGTTTACGTTGGAGGCTCTCTCTCCATGTCTCTTCGTCTACACTCTAAAAGCAGTCCGTAGACGTGGTTCCTTCATCTTCATCCTCATCATCATCATCATCCTCATCATCATCATCATCCTCATCATCATCATCATCATCATCATCATCATCATCATCGTCATCATCGCCACACTGTCCTTTAATATCTGAATCAAATACCCCGCACGCGGATTCATCCGCCGCTGAAAAAGTCCTCAGAAGAAACAGTTTTTAAGAGAAAGATCTTTAACACAATGGATGTTTTTTACAGTGTACTCTGATTCTGTAGGAGCGCCGCCCTTAATGCTGTCTCCTCAGTTTACATTAGGAGGGACCCCTACACACACACACACACACACACACACACACACACACACACACACACACACACACACACACACACACACACACACACACACACACACACACACACACACACACACACAAGCTTCTGTTTAAAGACCAAACACATGAAGAATAACAAATAATTCAACAGGTTTCAAGTGAACTTTGGTGAATTTAAAAGTTAATTTTCATCTAGGGGTCCACAGAGAGACCTGTCCTGGGTGTGTGTGCCCTCGGTCAGGACTGTCAGGCTCAGCCTGCGTGGGACAGAAAGTCGACGCCCTGCTCGGCCTGATTGGCACCACATGTGAGTCAGCGGGGCTGTGTTAGTAAACACACACACACACACACACACACACACACACACACACACACACACACACACACACCAGACGTGAAACTAAATCTGTGCAACACTGTCAAACCGGCGGTAAATAAAAGTGGTGAAGAGACACGCCTGATGCCAAACTCACTGATCATCATCAGGAAAGGAGGAGGAGAAGAAGAAGGAGAAGAAGGAGAAGAAGAAGAAGAAGAAGAAGAAGAAGAAGAAGAAGAAGAAGAAGAAGAAGAAGAAGAAGAAGAAGAAGAAGAAGAAGAAGAAGAAGAAGAAGATCAATGACCTGATCACAGACCAGAACTTTGCCGTCACTGATCCGTCTCTCTCTGACCTCATAGGTTCTAATGAGCAGGAACACTGAGGGACTACTTCCAGCGGCAGGTGAATCCACATGGTGTTGCTCTGTGAACTGTTCCTATGACTCTGCAGGTTATTGGTGTTCACCGTCTGTTCTCATCCTCATCGTCTGTTCTCACCGCCTGTTCTCACCGTCTGTTCTCATTGTCTGTTCTCACCGTCTGTTCTCATCGTCTGTTCTCATCCTCATCGTCTGTTCTCACCGTCTGTTCTCACCGTCTGTTCTCACCGTCTGTTCTCACCGTCTGTTCTCATCCTCATCGTCTGTTCTCACCGCCTGTTCTCACCGTCTGTTCTCACCGCCTGTTCTCATCCTCATCGTCTGTTCTCACCGCCTGTTCTCACCGTCTGTTCTCACCATCTGTTCTCATCGTCTGTTCTCATCCTCATCGTCTGTTCTCACCGTCTGTTCTCATCGTCTGTTCTCATCGTCTGTTCTCACCGTCTGTTCTCATCCTCATCGTCTGTTCTCACCGTCTGTTCTCATCGTCTGTTCTCATCGTCTGTTCTCACCGTCTGTTCTCATCCTCATTGTCTGTTCTCACCGTCTGTTCTCATCGTCTGTTCTCACCGTCTGTTCTCATTGTCTGTTCTCACCGTCTGTTCTCACCGTCTGTTCTCACCGTCTGTTCTCATTGTCTGTTCTCATCGTCTGTTCTCATCCTCATCGTCTGTTCTCAACGTCTGTTCTCACCGTCTGTTCTCACCGTCTGTTCTCATCCTCATCGTCTGTTCTCACCGCCTGTTCTCACCGTCTGTTCTCACCGCCTGTTCTCACCGTCTGTTCTCACCATCTGTTCTCATCGTCTGTTCTCATCCTCATCGTCTGTTCTCACCGTCTGTTCTCATCGTCTGTTCTCATCGTCTGTTCTCACCGTCTGTTCTCATCCTCATCGTCTGTTCTCACCGCCTGTTCTCACCGTCTGTTCTCATCCTCACCATCTGTTCTCACCGTCTGTTCTCACCGTCTGTTCTCACGTCTGTTCTCACCGTCTGTTCTCATCCTCACCGTCTGTTCTCATCGTCTGTTCTCATCGTCTGTTCTCACCGTCTGTTCTCACCGTCTGTTCTCACCGTCTTTTCTCACCGTCTGTTCTCATTGTCTGTTCTCATCGTCTGTTCTCATCGTCTGTTCTCATCCTCACCGTCTGTTCTCACCGTCTGTTCTCACCGGCTGTTCTCACCGGCTGTTCTCACCGGCTGTTCTCACCGTCTGTTCTCACCGCCTGTTCTCATTGTCTGTTCTCATCGTCTGTTCTCATCGTCTGTTCTCATTGTCTGTTCTCACCGCCTGTTCTCATCCTCATCGTCTGTTCTCACCGTCTGTTCTCACCGTCTGTTCTCATCCTCATCGTCTGTTCTCATCGTCTGTTCTCACCGTCTGTTCTCCCCGTCTGTTCTCACCGTCTGTTCTCATCGTCTGTTCTCACCGTCTGTTCTCACCGCCTGTTCTCACCGTCTGTTCTCATCGTCTGTTCTCATCCTCATCGTCTGTTCTCACCGTCTGTTCTCACCGCCTGTTCTCACCGTCTGTTCTCATCGTCTGTTCTCATCCTCATCGTCTGTTCTCATCCTCATCGTCTGTTCTCATTGTCTGTTCTCATCGTCTGTTCTCATTGTCTGTTCTCATCGTCTGTTCTCATTGTCTGTTCTCATCGTCTGTTCTCACCGCCTCTTCTCATTGTCTGTTCTCACCGTCTGTTCTCATTGTCTGTTCTCATCGTCTGTTCTCATCGTCTGTTCTCATCGTCTGTTCTCACCGCCTCTTCTCATTGTCTGTTCTCATCGTCTGTTCTCATCGTCTGTTCTCATCGTCTGTTCTCATCCTCATCGTCTGTTCTCATCGTCTCTTCTCATTGTCTGTTCTCATCGTCTGTTCTCATTGTCTGTTCTCATTGTCTGTTCTCATCGTCTGTTCTCACCGCCTGTTCTCACCGCCTGTTCTCACCGTCTGTTCTCATCGTCTGTTCTCACCGTCTGTTCTCATCCTCATCGTCTGTTCTCACCGTCTGTTCTCATCGTCTGTTCTCACCGTCTGTTCTCACCGTCTGTTCTCATCCTCATCGTCTGTTCTCATCCTCATCGTCTGTTCTCATCCTCATCGTCTGTTCTCATCCTCATCGTCTGTTCTCATCGTCTGTTCTCATCGTCTGTTCTCACCGTCTGTTCTCACCGTCTGTTCTCATCCTCATCGTCTGTTCTCACCGCCTGTTCTCATCGTCTGTTCTCACCGCCTGTTCTCATCGCCTGTTCTCACCGCCTGTTCTCATCGTCTGTTCTCATTGTCTGTTCTCACCGCCTGTTCTCATTGTCTGTTCTCACCGCCTGTTCTCACCGTCTGTTCTCATCCTCATCGTCTGTTCTCACCGTCTGTTCTCACCGCCTGTTCTCACCGCCTGTTCTCACCGTCTGTTCTCATCGTCTGTTCTCATTTTCTGTTCTCATCGTCTCTTCTCATTGTCTGTTCTCACCGTCTGTTCTCATTGTCTGTTCTCACCATCTGTTCTCACCGCCTGTTCTCATTGTCTGTTCTCACCGTCTGTTCTCACCGCCTGTTCTCATTGTCTGTTCTCATCGCCTGTTATCATTGTCTGTTCTCATCGTCTGTTCTCACCGCCTGTTCTCATCGTCTGTTCTCACCGCCTGTTCTCATTGTCTGTTCTCACCATCTGTTCTCACCGCCTGTTCTCATTGTCTGTTCTCACCGTCTGTTCTCATCGCCTGTTATCATTGTCTGTTCTCATCGTCTGTTCTCACCGCCTGTTCTCATCGTCTGTTCTCACCGCCTGTTCTCATTGTCTGTTCTCACCGCCTGTTCTCACCGCCTGTTCTCACCGCCTGTTCTCACCGTCTGTTCTCATTGTCTGTTCTCATTTTCTGTTCTCATCGTCTCTTCTCATTGTCTGTTCTCATCATCTGTTCTCATTGTCTGTTCTCACCGTCTGTTCTCATTGTCTGTTCTCATCGTCTGTTCTCATTGTCTGTTCTCACCGTCTGTTCTCACCGCCTGTTCTCATCGTCTGTTCTCATTGTCTGTTCTCATTGTCTGTTCTCATTGTCTGTTCTCATTTTCTGTTCTCATCGTCTCTTCTCATTGTCTGTTCTCACCGTCTGTTCTCATTGTCTGTTCTCATTGTCTGTTCTCATTTTCTGTTCTCATCGTCTCTTCTCATTGTCTGTTCTCACCGTCTGTTCTCATTGTCTGTTCTCATTGTCTGTTCTCACCGTCTGTTCTCACCGTCTGTTCTCACCTCCTGTTCTAATCGTCTGTTCTCACCGTCTGTTCTCACCGTCTGTTCTCACCGCCTGTTCTCACCGCCTGTTCTCACCGTCTGTTCTCACCGTCTGTTCTCACCGCCTGTTCTTACCGCCTGTTCTCATCGCCTGTTCTCATCGTCTGTTCTCATTGTCTGTTCTCATTGTCTGTTCTCATTGTCTGTTCTCATCGTCTGTTCTCACCGTCTGTTCTCATTGTCTGTTCTTACCGTCTGTTCTCATCGTCTGTTCTCATTGTCCGTTCTCATTGTCTGTTCTCATCGTCTGTTCTCATTGTCTGTTCTCACCGCCTGTTCTCACCGTCTGTTCTCATTGTCTGTTCTCACCGCCTGTTCTCATTGTCTGTTCTCACCGCCTGTTCTCATTGTCTGTTCTCATCGTCTGTTCTCACCGTCTGTTCTCATTGTCTGTTCTCACCGTCTGTTCTCATTGTCTGTTCTTACCGTCTGTTCTCATCGTCTGTTCTCATTGTCCGTTCTCATTGTCTGTTCTCATTGTCTGTTCTCATTGTCTGTTCTCACCGTCTGTTCTCATTGTCTGTTCTTACCGTCTGTTCTCATCGTCTGTTCTAATCGTCTGAGAACATAAACAAAAGTCTTGAAGTCGGTAAAGAACTGAAGACGTTTCCTGCTGGCTTCTATCGTGACCCAGAACAAGACGAGAGGACGAAGAACAGGCCGAGCGTCCCGCCTCTCCTCCCGACCTGCCGCTGTCCGACGGGTTGCCGGTTCGAACCCCCAGACGGACCGGGCCACCAGAATAGAACCAACAATGGGCGGTTTATCCGCCTGCCAGAGGGAGATGAAAGCGGGTCGAGGAATGTCGCTAACGATGTGTTCAATTACGTCCAATTAGCCTGATTGTCCTCATGAGCAGACGGGCAGGAAGCGACACGGAGGGAGCGGCACAGATGGGTATTGTGTCAGAGCGGCCGAACGGAGGTCGACACTTCGTCTCCGCCAAGAGCCCCCGGCCCCGCCCCCCGCTCGCCGCCGCCCGACATAATTACCGAGGTCCCTGAATGCATCGGTTCCTCCTAACAAAGCACAGGACCGGCTGGGTGCAAAGGATTCTCACGGCGGGCCGAAGCAAGAGTTTAAAATAGCTTCACGTCTACGGGGGTCATCTCTCCTTACCCTAGGAGGGTTCTGCGAGGGTTCTGAGGGTTCTAAGAGAGGGTTCTGATAGGGTGCTAGGGGATTCTAAGAGGGTTCTAAGACAGATTTAAGAGATTTCTAAGAGGGTGCTAAGAGAGTTCTATGAGGGTTCTGCGAGAGTGGTAAGAGAGTTCTAATAGGGTTCCAAGAGAGTTCTAAGAGGGTGCTTAGAGGGTTCAAAGAAGGTTCTAATAAGGTTCTAAGAGGGTTCTAAGAGAGTTCTAAGAGGGTTCTAAGAAGGATATAAGAGGGTTCTAAGAGGGTTCTAAGAGAGTTCTAAGAGGGTTCTAAGAGAGTTCTAAGAGGGTTCTAAGAGAGTTATAAGAAGGTTCTAAGGGTTCTAAGTGAATTCTAAGAAAGTGCTAAGAGGGTTCTAAGAAGGTTCTAACGACGTTCCTGTGGGTTCCTGAAGGGGTTCTCTTCAGGAAGCGGTCTCTAAAGATCAGCCCACAGCTCTGACTGACAGGAGATCACAACCAATCAATGACAGTTCCATCAGGATTATTGACATGATCAGAAGATGAAGATGAAGATGCCAGTCTGATGACTAAAACATGACTGAATGCTGGTGACCTCTCAGTGACCTCACACACACACACACACACACACACACACACATATAGACACACACATATACACACACACACACACACACACACACATAGACTCTTAATTTAAGTAGATAATGAGGTATTCTTTAAAACCAGCAAGCAGGAAGCGATTACAGAGTTTGTGTGTGTGTGTGTGTGTGTGTGTGTGTGTGTGTGTGTGTGTGTGTGCGTGTGTGTGTGTATCTGACGGGTTTGGCTCAGTGAGTACGCAGGTGGAATTAAGCAGCTTGACACACACACACACACACACACACACACACACACACACACAGATTATTTGACACCACGAACACATAAAACTGATCTGGATTTTCCAACGTTTGTTCACACACATTAGTGCAAGTACACACACACACACACACACACACACACACACACAAACACACACACACTCACCAGCCTCGGCGAAGGTGATGATCTCTGTGGTCTCCTGCGCGTCTCCCATCCGCGCCGCCGCTCCTCCTCCTCCTCCTCCTCTTCGTCCTCCTCCTCTTCCTCGCGCCTCCTCCTCCCCGCCCTCGATCATGACGCTCCCGTCCTCGGCCACGCGCCCCACGTGGAGCTTGCGCAGCGCGTTGAGCAGCGCGGCGCGCGGCACGGGCCGCGTGACGTTGGGCCGGTTCTGGAGGTGCAGCATGTTGAGGATGTGCCTCTTCACGGCCGCCACCACCTCCTGCTGGGCCGCCTCTTCCTCCTCCTCCTCCGCCTCCGGCTCGGCCCTCCTCATCCGGGCCAGGGCGCAGGACGGGCAGAGGGAAGAGGAGGCGGCGGCGTCCGGACCCGCGGCCAGAGAGAGTGGCAGAGGCGGCTGCAGCCCGGACAGCGGGTCCGAGGACGAGCTGCAGGTCTGGACCAGGACCAGGACCGGGACCAGGACCGGGACCAGGACCGGGACCAGGAGAGTCCAGCTGAGCAGAGCCAGGACCGACATGCTGACGGGAGGCTCCTGAAGGACTCGGGGATGCTGAGGAGTCTGAAGAAGATAATTCAGTCCCGGATGGTCAAAGCGATCCACCTCTTCTCCTTCGTCTTCCTCCTCTCTTCGTCTCCCTCCCCTCTTCGTCTCCCTCCCCTCTTCGTCTTCCTCCCCTTTTCGTCTCCCTCCCCTCCTTCGTCTTCCTCCTCTCTTTGTCTCTTCTTCAGAAGTTTGAAGCTGCAAAGTCCACCTGTGAAAACGAAGGGAAAGAAGCGACGGCGAGAGAGAAAATGAGTAATCCTGGTCTCTTCAGCCGGGGACAGATGGCTGGAGTGTGGAGGCGTCACAGAAAGAAAGGAAGAAAGAAGAAAGAAAGAAAAGAAGAAGAAGAAAGTCTCCTCCGATGTGATGAATGGATGAAGGCAGAGAGAGGATCCTGGTTCCGGGGAGAAGTCTGTGCAGAGTGTTCTCTAAGTTATCCAGACGAAGGGAGTTCCTCTCTCTCTCTCTCTCTCTCTCTCTGAGTGGTGAATGCTTCCCTCGTTCACCAGTTGAATGGTTTTAGCGGAGTGGGCTGGACTCTCTCTCTCTCACTCTCTTCTTTCCTTCCCTTCCTCTTGCTTCTCTCTCCTCTCTTTCGCCCCGGCAGCCTCCTACCATAATTATACCTCCTCCCTCCTCCCTCCCTCCCTCCTCCTCTAGTCTCCTCCCCTCTCGCTGTGTGACTCATAGCTCTTTCAACTTCTACCTTCACCCTCCCCTCTGTTATTGGAGCAGAGCTGGGATTCCTTCCTCCTCTCTCTCTTCCTTCCTTCATCTCTCCTGTCCCCCCCCCCATGAATGAGTGGACTCTCCTGTCTATCAGTCTGAGGGTCTGGATCTGTTTAGTCTGGAGTCTGTGGAGCTCTAGTCAACATGACATCACGGCTCATGACTCGTCTCGTCTTGTCGAGGCCAAGCTTCCTTTTTTATTTTCTTCCTCTGTTTTCATGACCGGTCTTTTATTTCTGCGGTGAAAATATTATACACTCAAGAATTTTTGATGTTCCATGTCCGAGCTGTACGGGAGAGAAACCTTCCAGGTTTTGATCCGGATGTAAAAAGACCTTCAGAATCCATTGATCTGAAGTACAAACTAGAAGTCCAGCCAGGATGTGTTAAAGCTGCATTCTCTCTATGACCTCCAGGGGGTGACTTCTCTGGTTGTATAGAAGTCTATGCTTCATGTGTTAAAGCTGCATTCTCTCTATGACCTCCAGGGGGTGACTCCTCTGGTTGTATAGAAGTCTATACTTCATGTGTTAAAGCTGCATTCTCTCTCCTGACCACCAGGGGGTGACTCCTCTGGTTGTATAGAAGTCTATGCTTCATGTGTTAAAGCTGCATTCTCTCTATGACCTCCAGGGGGTGACTTCTCTGGTTGTATAGAAGTCTATGCTTCATGTGTTAAAGCTGCATTCTCTCTATGACCTCCAGGGGGTGACTCCTCTGGTTGTATAGAAGTCTATGCTTCATGTGTTAAAGCTGCATTCTCTCTCCTGACCACCAGGGGGTGACTCCTCTGGTTGTATAGAAGTCTATGCTTCATGTGTTAAAGCTGCATTCTCTCTCCTGACCACCAGGGGGTGACTCCTCTGGTTGTATAGAAGTCTATATAAATGACTCTACTTCTCTTGATGTATTCCCTCAGTAAACATTGTAAACATGAGTTTATGTCTCAGTCTCTAGTTTCAAGTCTTCTTCAATACAGCATGATGTTCATTTAGTAAATTATGGTAATTTAGAGTCAAACAGACCATAAAGCAGGGGATGCTTTAGGGCGGGGCTACAAGGTGATTGACAAGTCGACACCACGCAGTTGTTCCTGTTTTCATTTTACTATTTTAACCCTTCAGTGTGTTTTCACTTCATCAAAGTTCAACGTAACGTGTTGGTCCTCAACATGGCCGTCAGCGCTCAGGTGCACTTAGCTCCGCCCTCTTGTGTCACTTCAGGTTGAAAAAAACAAAAGATGGTGAGAAACAAAAAAACAAAGAAAAGCAACAAAAGACATCTGGACCACCACCTCCCGGGTCGTGTGAGGAGGTCTTTGTTCTGGTCACAGTCACCCCGTCATCATCCTGCAAGCTTCTCTGGAAACGCGTGACCATCCCACTAAACTTCCCATCAGCCCACTGTTTCCTCCAGCTGGTCATCGTGGTGTGTGTTCATTGGGAAATGACTCTTGGCTGTCTTCACTTGATTTAACTCGTCTGTGTTTTTAACACAAAGGGGATTAAGGTAATCTCCTGGATTACAGAAGGGCTCTCATTTGTAAAGGGGTCGAAATCTAAAAGATTCAGAGCTTCCAAACGTGGTCTGTGTTACCGCCCACAAAGGCTCTGAGGGGTTCCACATGGCTCCCTTACGAGGTTCTCATGGGTTCTCACAGGATCCTGAGGGGTTCCACATGGCTCCCTTACGAGGTTCTCATGGGTTCTCACAGGATCCTGAGGGGTTCCACATGGCTTCTTTTTGAGGTTCTCATGGGTTCTCAAAGGCTCCGAGGGGTTCCACATGGCTCCTTTACGAGGTTCTCATGGGTTCTCAAAGGATCTTGAGGGGTTCTTACAGGCCAAATCGAAAGGGTTTCATGCATTTAGAAAGGACAAGGTTATAAAGGTGTTCTAGAGGAGGTCCAATGGACGTGAAGGGATTCAATAAGATTCAATAGGATTCAATAGAATTCAATAGGAGTCAATGGGATTCAATAGGATTCAATAATATTCAATAGGATTCAATAGGATTCAATAATATTCAATAGGATTCAATAGGATTCAATAATATCCAATAGGATTCAATAGGATTCAATAATATTCAATAGGATTCAATAGGATTCAATAATATTTAATAGGATTCAATAATATTCAATAGGATTCAATAGGATTCAATAATATTCAATAGGATTCAATAATATTCAATAGGATTCAATAGGATTCAATGGGATTCAATGGGATCCAATAATATTCAATAGGATTCAATAGAATTCAATAATATTCAATAGGATTCAATGGGGTTCAATAAGATTCAATGGGATTCTACAAGGCAGCGCTAAAGAGATGCTGAAAGGGTTCAGACAGAACTTTGAAGGGGTTCTGGGGTTCTTGCAGAGGACTTTGACGGGTTCTCTGGAGGTGTTTCCGAAGAGATTTTAAAGGTTTTAAGGGGCTTGTAAAGGGGACCAAGAGGCTCTGCTCAGGACTTTAAGACAATCTAATGGGTTCCATATGTTCTGAGGGAGCAGAAGTGGTTCTATGAGAAATTCAATGGGCTCCAAGAAAGATTGTTAATGTCTGGATGCAGTTCTGCGGGGTTTCAGAGGAACCTGTACGGCACAGAATGCGAGGAACCAATGGGTCCAAGACGGGTTCTGGGAGCTTTACTGAGGGATACAAAGGATTTTAAAGGGATTCAATGTGTTTTAAGGTCTTTTTAACTGTATTTTTTAAAGAACACCATGAATTCCCAGTTCCTCGTGTCGCTGCCGGTTCTCATGACGTCACATCAGCCAGCAGGACCGAGTCACGTCTGACTGGAGAGGCCACGCCTCCTGCTTCCATCAGACGGCTGGGATTCTCCCTCTGCAATGACGTCAGCCTAGAGGGTGAGTGTGTGTATGTGTGTGTGTGTGTGTGTGTGTGTGTGTGTGTGTGTGTGTGTGTGTGTGTGTCTTCCTTAAATAACTCTCCACCTGTGAGTCATGAACAGATGATCTTTGTGTTTAAAGTCGCCTCCGGGGCTGAAAATCACAAATGAGAAACATTCAGAACGTCTGGAAAAGTAGAAGAAAGGTTCAAATGTTCAGTTGACTTTGTTTCCAGCTTCAGGGAGAAGTTTGGCTACAAATGCAGCAGAAGGCTCCCGTCTGATGGAATAAAGATTTAGGAGAGCCAGAGTCTGAAGAAACATCATTAGTGTCTAAATCAAACACATCTCAACCTGGTTCTGCTTCAATAAAGGTGTAATAAAGGTGTAGTTGAGGTGTAGTTAAGGTGTGATGAAGGTGTAATAAAGGTATAGCTAAGGTGTAATAAAGGTGTAGTTAAGGTGGGATGAACATGTAGTTATGGTGTAATGAAGGTGTAACTAAGGTGTAGTTAAGGTGTAATAAAGGTGCAGTTAAGGTGGGATAAACGTGTAGTTAAGGTGTAATAAAGGTGTAGTTAAGGCGGGATAAACGTGTAGTTAAGGTGCAATGAAGGTGCAACTAAGGTGTAGTTAAGGTGTAATGAAGGTGTAATAAAGGTGTAGTTAAGGTGTAATAAAGGTGCAGTTAAGGTGGGATAAGTGTAGTTAAGGTGTAATGAAGGTGCATTTAAGGTGTAATAAAGGTGTAGTTAAGGTGTAATTAAGGTGTAGTTAAGGTGGGATAAGTGTAGTTAAGGTGTAATGAAGGTGCAGTTAAGGTGTAATGAAGGTGTAACTAAGGTGTAGTTAAGGTGTGATGAAGGTGTGAGGCTGTAGACAGGTAAACACAGCTGATTCACACTGAACTGCTCCATCTAGTGGATGCAGGTGGTGATGACCATGTGTGACCTCATAGAACCTCCTCTTCCTCTTCCTCCATCGGAGTCTTTTGCTTCCTTTGTTGTGGGACGTCTGTCTGTCTGAGAAATAAATTATAAGTAAATAATTAAAATAATTATAATAATAATTAGATGTGTTGATAATTAACCATCAACTGATAATAACTATGAATTATGGACAGTATATATGGACATATAAACAGTTATGATCAGCTGATACTGATTTTGGTCTCTCGGACATTAAAGTGAAAACATCTCCTTCTTACAACTGGATGTACCTAACTAGTAGTTTAGTTAAACCTAACTAGTCGTTTAGTTAAACCTTTAAACCTAACTAGTAGTTTAGTTAAACCTAACTAGTCGCTTAATTAAACCTAACTAGTAGTTTAGTTAAACCTAACTAGTCGTTTAATTAAACCTAACTAGTAGTTTAGTTAAACCTAACTAGTCGTTTAGTTAAACAGAACTAGTAGTTTAATTAAACCTAACTAGTCGTTTAATTAAACCTAACTAGTAGTTTAGTTAAACCTAACTAGTCGTTTAGTTAAACAGAACTAGTAGTTTAGTTAAACAGAACTAGTAGTTTAATTAAACCTAACTAGTAGTTTAGTTAAACCTTTAAACCTAACTAGTAGTTTAGTTAAACATAACTGATTAGTTTCCTGTAAAGATGGAAGTTTATTTTGAAAAGACTGTGTTCTTGAAAAAATAATTTAAGGTTTTTAAAACGATTTTAAGGTTAATAGAATATCCACTTTCATTTTGGATGCAGAAAATGGAAGGAAACTAAAATCACAAAAAGTCTCTAACACACACACACACACACACACACACACACACACACACACACACACACACACACACACACACAGAAGAGCTCCATTTTCCCACGCGCCCGTCTTCCAGCTTCGTGTGTGTTTTAATGTATCCGGACATTTTCCAGACTCAGACCGATGACATCTCAAAGGATCTGAGGTGATTCAGGGCAGCTTCCAACACACACACACACATACACACACACACACACACACACACTCTCACACACACACACACACACACACACACACACACACACACACACACACACACACACACACACACACCTCTGCATGTCGAACTAACTGTGAATACACTCCTGCAGCATCGTCAGAGTCAAGTGTGCGCGAATGCACGTGTGCAGAGTCTCTCTCTCTGTCTCTCTCTCTCTCTCTCTCTCTCTCTCCCTCTCTCTCTCTCTCTCTCTCTCTCCCTCTATCCCTCTCTCTCTCCCTCTCTCTCTCTCTCTCTCTCTCTCTCTCTCCCTCTCTCTCTCTCTCTCTCTGAGCTTCCTGGCAGTGTCACTGTGTCAGACTCAAACTATTCAGCAGTGAACCAACATCACGACAAACAGCCGAGTGTAAAGGGAAACACAGAGAAAGACATTCATCCAGTCATCACTAGACATTCATCCAGTCATCACTAAACATTCATCCAGTCATCACTAGACATTCATCCAGCCATCACTAGACATTCATCCAGTCATCACTAGACATTCATCCAGTCATCACTAGACGCCCAGCGAGTAGACGTCGTATCAAGAGAGAAAGATGGTCAAACAAACACAGGACTTTCAACCAGGAGACCATTGTTCATGTCCTGGGACCTAAAGTATGACTTTATGCCACTTAACATACATAAGTAATGTAAGAAAAATACCAACAACAAAGTAAAGCTCTGTTCAAGCTAAGTTTAACGGAGGTTTACATTATACGGTTTGAATCTGTGTTTTTTATGTATTCGGGTTGATGTTTTTTCTTTATTCCCTTTCCTGTAAATTATTCGTAGTTTCCATGTATTTGCTAAAGCTGAAACTTTTGAAACGTCACTAAAAAGAAATAAAGAGCGTTTCCATCAGCTGGTTTGGAGCGAACGAACCGGTCTACAGAGCGGTTTGGCCTGAAGGGGGCGCTGTAGGCTCCATTTTAATCAGAGAAAACAGAGAAGAAGAAGAAATGGATTCAGCAGAAGCGTTTCCTTAACCCTTTTAACATCAACAGAAAACACCACAAGAGAACAAAGAAACCTTTTTACGCAATTAAGGAAGTTTATTTAAATTGTGTGAATGTGAATGCAGCTGCTGTTGCAGGTGTGTGATATGCATCCATTCATTTAGGACTTTTATTATCTTGCAGAGTCTCTGCGTGCATGACTATGTTTCTTTCCCTGATCCTGTTGATATGAGGACCAGCCATGAGGACCAGCCATGAGGACCAGGAATGTAGGACCAGGAATGTAGGACCAGGAATGTAGGACCAGGAATGTAGGACCAGGAATGTAGGACCAGGAATGAAGGACCAGGAATGAAGGACCAGGAATGAAGGACCAGGAATGAAGGACCAGGAATGAAGGACCATGAATGAAGGACCAGGAATGTAGGACCAGGAATGTAGGACCAGCTATGAAGGACCAGCCCTGGAGGACCAGCTGGCGGCCCTGGGGGTGGAACTGCTCCATCCAGTAGCTTCACTGCTGTTCAGGAGCCTGAACAGCCTGGTTGGGAAGAGAGAGGACGCTCTGCTCCACACATGCAGGTCCTGATTCATGCAGATGAAAGAAGTGTATCATTGATTCCAGGATATGAAGTCAGGGCCTGCAGAGCTGCAGTTTGAGTCTTTTTAAGGGCATGAAATGTAGAAGAGACGCTAATATTCCTCTTTGCGGTATCACTGTTTATCGAAGCGCTATCTTCTCAGTAAGCTTCTGTACTTTACTGAGTCATGTGGACAGCTGGGGACTAAACACATTTCAACTCCGGGTGTCAAATACTGGAGAAGCCCAGAGATTAAAAGGCGACCGGGGTCATGAAGCCACTTCTCAGGAGCTTTTTATTTGTTCCAGCAGACGCCTGAGTAGATAATTCAACAGCAGTTTGTCTCCTGCTTTCAGCTCAGTTTACAAAGTTTACCAAGTGCAGTGAAACACTTTTTAATACAAACTTCACATTAGAGGTCCATAACACTGCACATTGAAATATAAATGAGAGTATGAGCCGGCCATGAATAAATGACAGTGAAAAGCTTGTAGCGCATGTTGAAAGTGAAAACATTGCACATTAAGCAGTCAGTTGTGTCAGCAGCGACATGACACCAGCGTGACTTATTGAAGTGCAGCCGCGGGATAAAAGCTGTTTGCGCTGTGTTTAAATGTTTCTCAGACATTAATAACAATGTAGAACCATCGTCATGTAAACAGACGTCGGGTTGAGTGCACGTCTTCGCTGACGACGCCCTCTTCGCCGCTTCGGAAAGCACAGCTTTTGTGTTGAGTGGCTTCTTTTCTCAGAGAAGTTTCCACACTGCGGCGATGTGGTTCATAGAGGACTGTTACATGATATCCAAACTATCAAAGGCCAAAAGCAATTGTACAAACATTTCACAGAGTGGAGAACACTGATTATTCATGTTTATCCATCTTTGCTTCGGGTTTCTGGTTTTGTTTCGTTAGAATAAACACAGAGGACGATGTGGGTCCCTGAACGCCTCATTGTTTACCAGCCAGATCTAATAGCAGCTGATGCTGCTGCGCTAACAGGGACGGAGACGCCTCAGTCGACCTCTCAGTCCAGAGGTCACGCCGGTTCACCGGCTTCCCCTCTGAGACAGAACGTGTATCGCTTCTAAAAGCAAACGACAACAAGCAAACATTTCGGACCGGTTTAGATCCAACGTTCCTCCGCCACCTGGAGGAGCGGTTACCGTCTTCACGATCAGCTGATCCCCGATGGTCGTTGACGTCTTGACGGTGACGTGAGACCAAATGGGCCACATCAAAACACGCAGCACCACGAAACACCATCGTTCCTGATTCGTTGTGTGTCGATGGGTTTGGATCTCTAAAGTGAGTTCATCACGTCTGGTATGAAAACATGTTCATGCACATTTCTTCCGTATTACTTTAGAGACGCTTTGTGGAAAAGGTTTCTACGTTCTCTTGAGGGGTTTGGAGTTGATGCTCTGAAAGACTTCCAGAGAGCGTTGAGGTCACATGACCGACCAGCTGGATGTTTGTTCAGAACCAGAATCAGAACCAGAACCAGAATCAGAACCTGAACCTGAACCAGAATCAGAACCAGAATCAGAACCATTTAATGCCTTGTATGTTTTCACATACAAGGCATTTGTGACCCCTCATGTCTTTGTGTCCGACACCAGCTGACCTTATGAACAATGACCCGGACTCTCCATATTCCTCCAGATGTTAGATGATGATCCAAACGTTTGCTTCACATTTTCATGATAACTGAATGAAAACACGACTCATCGTTTGAATCTTTTCTCTTTTAAATAGAAAAACATGTGAATGAGTCTTAGTAACACGAGCTGGAAATGGATGACAGCTCGTGTTACTATTATGACCATCACTGTGTGTTTGTCACAGTATTCTGATCCGGATATATATATATCTATATATATATATATATATATATATATATATATATATATATATATATATATATATATATATATATATATATATTTATATATATATATATATATATATATATATATATATATATATATATATATATATATATATATATATTTATTTATCCGGTCCTGGTTTTCCCCGTCACGGTCTGAACGCCCACCTCGGTGGTTTTGACTCCTCCCTCCCCCACTGTGACTCCTGTGAGCCTCTGCTGTGTCACTGCCCTTCATCATCACCGTACTCATCATCACTACCCGCTCGTCCTCTGGCTGTGACGCAGTTCTCAGAAGCACTCGACGGTGAAGAGCAGTGTTGAAACCTCCTGACCGCAGCGTGCGATCCGTCCAAACACCAGCAGGACGTGTGGAGACACAGCCTCTCTTTGTCTGCAGAGGCCTCAAGGAAAAGGTCGCAGGTTTGATCCCCACATCCAGATTCTACAAGTCAAGCAGGCTCCAGATATTCATTTGCTGAGACAGAGAAACAAAACAACTACAAAGAGACGTGAGGCGACTGAAACGAGACACAAGAAGACCACAAAGAAATGACTACAAGAGGAAGAATATGTAAAACGACCACAAAATAAAAATAACTGTGTGTTTCTTTCAGTCTGGTGTCCATGAGGGATACATATATATATAAATATATATATACATATGTATTTATATATATATATATATATATATATATATATATATATATATATATATATATATATAACAATTATGTATCTCTCTATATCTCTTTAACAATGGAAAACTTCTTTTGACTGCAGATGAAATGTCCCTGCCTCCTTCTCTTCATTATCTTCCTCCCTCTCTCATCCCTTCTTCCTCTATCTCTTCCTCCCTCTCTCATCCTTTCTTCCTCTCCTTCACTCGTCTCCTCTCCTTCACTCGTCTCCTCAGATGAAGGAGGGATCAGATCTTCAGATCTCACTCAGTCTTTTCTCCTTTACTCACTTTGTGAATCATTTCTCACCCGCACCTGTGTGTGTGTGTGTGTGTGTGTGTGTGTGTGTGTGTGTGTGTGTGTGTGTACTTACGTAACCGACACACACACACACACACACACACACACACACACACACACAGTAAGCCCAGGTGTGCAGTGAGTCTATCAGGACTCGGAGGTTCAAAGCCGTTGATCTCACACACAGATCCAGGATTCGTTTGAGTCTCTGACTCTTTGAAGCCGACAGACGGAGGAAGTTTAGTCAGCGTCGACTCCATTGTCAAACCTCAGAACTCAGATCTGGGATCTGAGACGTTCTTCATGTTCCAACTGCAGCAAAGAAACTCGTCATCAAGAAAACGTTTGTGGCGTCTCAGTAACGAGTCGTTTGAGGGTTCATAACCTCGTCTCCTTCTCTTTCTTTTAGGAATTACTGGCAGCCTCCTTCTATATATATACATATATATATATATACATATATATGACATACTAGATAATTAAGATTCTGGAGGATTAAAACCAGCCACCAAAACTTTGAACAGCAGCAAGTGAAGTGAGTGAACCGTCAGTTAGCACGTTAGCACGATAGCAGCAGATCCTTTACAGATCCTCACGCTACCCTCCGCTAGGGGCTTCGATCAAGAATCTCCTGTTTTCTAGACCTCTGAAGAGCTGATGGTTTCCAGCTACGACTGGACTTTACCGAGCGGAAAGACGCACCTGAAGGAGTCATTGATTACTAGGAGCACTGCATTCTGGGTCGTTTCATGAACTTCTTTATTCCCACAATGAATTTCTACATTCATGGTTGTTGAGCGTTGGTACACAAAGGAATCCTGTTCCTCTCTGACTCCACAACAAAGACCAGGAAGTGACCCCAACAGCCTGGGACTCCAGCATCGTGATCGAGTGATGCTCAAAAGGTCGGAGGTCACGGCGGCCTGAAACGCTCTGGAGCAAGAAGGAAGGCTCTCAAACCGCCGGCTGCAGGTGTGCGCTGTGTGAGATTATCTGCTCCACGCCGCCCGGCCCTCCGGCTGCACTCACATACCTTCTGAAATACTTTCACTTGCAGATTAAAAGGAAACTGATGTGTGAGGCTCAGTTGTTTGATCAGAAAGGTTTGGGAACAGAAAGCGTTTGCAGCGCTCTGCTGAATGGGAAGAGACGTGTTGTCCTGGCTCTGTGAAGGAAACCTCTGCCAAGAAGACCTTATGCTTCCTTTGAGGTTTCATGGGTAGAAGGTCTCTCAGTGGCAGAGATGAGGTCAGAGGGCGTCGTGATGCTTTCTCACATCGGGCCTTCAGTCAGAATCCTCTTTTAAAGACTAATATATGAAAATGTACGACAGAATAAACACACTCTTGGTCTTGGTCCTGATGGTCCTGGTCTTTGTTGAAGAAACAGGTTCTGTTGCATGAGGTCTTGGTCCTGATGGTCCTGGTCTTTGTTGAAGAAACAGGTTCTGTTGCATGAGGTCTTATTCCTGATGGTCCTGGTCTTTGTTGAGGAAACAGGTTCTGTTGCATGAGGTCTTGGTCCTGATGGTCCTGGTCTTTGTTGCATGAGGTTCTGGGTTCTGGAAGGAGGTATTTGGTCACCACACTTTTGAGTTCTTCAGGGTGACGGAGCCTTTGAGAAGTCCAGGATGTGCATGTCTGACTTGTTTTCCCACAATGCAG
>NC_136606.1:915664-960664 GCF_910589615.1 Taurulus bubalis
GCTGATGTTCAGCTCCCACTAGAACCTCCTCAATGATCACTAAAGCCACCTCAATGACCACTACAACCTCAAAAAGGACTTCTAGAGTCTCCTTGATGACCACTAGAACCTGCTCAATGATCACTAGACCCTCCTCAATGACCACTAGAACCACCTAAAATACCTATAGAACTTCTTAATTACCAATTAAACCACCTACAAACAAGTAGAACCACCTCAATGACCCATAGAACCATCTAAAGGATTTTAAGAACTCCTGACTGACCACTACAAGCAGCTTTAAACCGGTACCCGGGGGAACGGCTCCATCCAATGAGAATGCTCCGTCTCTGCACAGGTCCAAACATCCCAGATGTGCATGCTGAATCGTATCTGACTCCTCCCACATGTGACTTTCTCCCGGCGTGTGTGAGAGTGTTGGTGATGTGTGTGTTTGATGAAGAACCACAGTGACGGCACTGCCAGACGCCTTTGAAGCGCTGCGTGTGCGACCCCATGACCTGCTGCGTGCGCTCAACACGTCTGTTATCGCACACCTGGCCACACATCAGCCGAGGACTCTTTCCTCAGTGAGTCAGCAGAGACCACATTTCCCTCAACAACATCACTCATGCATCTGATCCGCGCTTTGATGACTCGACACTCGAACACGTAGAAGTTGTGACATCACTTCCTGTCTGTTCACCCGGCTTCTGGAAGTCAACGAAATGAGGATGTGGACGCTTCACTTCAATATGATTTAATATTTTAAACAACTCAACTTATGTTATATGATCCTCGTCTGGATCGTAAATTAAGACTACAACTCCCATGATGCCATGCTGCTTCGCGTCGCCGAAGTACGTCTGTTGTTGTTTACACTGAGATTACCCGCGTCAGAAAATTATACATTATGTAATTAATACATTCAAAATAAATAATAATAATAGAAAAAACATTACACGCACAGATCCAGACAAACAGTCATTCTGACAGACGACATTGTGGGAAATGAAAGGATGACGTCATCATTCAGAGGGACTCTTCCATGTTAATGATGACCATAAAAGGAAGTGTGTGAGTCTGTGTGTGTGTGTGTATGTGTGTGTGTTTTTCCGACACCTGTAAAATCCTCCAGCAACGATTAGTCAGCACTGAACGCCCAGCGAGAGTGTGTGTGTGTGTGTGTGTGTGGTGGTTGCCACAGTAAATACACACACACCAAGGTAGCCCTACAGGAGATGACTCAGCAGATACTCCCGTTTGAGGTGGGCTGCTTCACCACAACACACCAATGAACACATGAACACACACTCATTACTAATGGAGGAACAAACTCAAATAAACGACACACACACACACACACACACACACACACACACACACGCACACACACACACATGCATGCACACACTAGAACCTCATAAAGGACTTCTAGAACCTCCTAAAGCCCCACGGACCGGTTTTGTCTAAAACAATATTTTCACGGACCGGCCTTCACGTTGTGGTGATCAATAAATATGACGACCTTTAGTCCAGTCTACATCAGAGAGCTGATTGGCTCTTAGATCTGACAGCAAACACCACGTGTTGTAGAACATTATTATTGCATGTGTAGTCACTGACGGGCATCGACCCCATGACCATCATATTAATGTTCTGCATCACTTTGTGTTTATTTCCCTTTTCTGTTGAGAAGATAACTGAGACTTCTGTTAGCTTTGAGGCGCAGCTTATAAATGCTTTGCAAAGCATAGATAGTCTTCACTTTAGAGGAGGTCACTAACATACTTAACTAATACTTAACTAACGAGTAGTAACTACTGAATTAATCTTGAATTGCAGGATTTTGTATCATTTACGAACACTTTATAAATGATCGTGTTAAACATCTATAAGTCCTGAATACTTCATTTACAAAAGGGGAATCCATCATTTATAAAGTATGAAAACCAAAGATTATTAATCAAGAATGAAACCTGTATAACTGTGTTTATGACTTGCATACTAATGAGATACTAATGAGTGTTCATGTCGGAATAATGCTTTATAAATGATGAATTCAGTGTTTATTCATGCTTTACTAATGCTAAATAGTGTGCAGTTTATATAAAGTGCTACCCAAATTTCTCTTCATTACAACATAAATTCATTTAATTTAGAGTTAAGAAAACCACATTACTCTATCAAAGCTAAAAAAGAAAAAAAAGAAAATAAAGACAAAGATCAAACGCACGTTATTACATTAACTTTGTTCAAAGCTTTTTTGTCACAGTTGACAAGGACATAACTGGTCCAACAAGTAAATGTGAGCTGCTAAGAACATCTGTGAAAGATGTGGTCTGGGGCTCACCTGTTCACACACCTGTATGTGGTCTGGGGCTCACCTGTTCACATACCTGTATGTGGTCTGGGGCCCACCTGCTCACATACCTGTATGTGGTCTGGGGCTCACCTGTTCACATACCTGTATGTGGTCTGGGGCCCACCTGTTCACATACCTGTATGTGGTCTGGGGCTCACCTGTTCACATACCTGTATGTGGTCTGGGGCTCACCTGTTCACATACCTGTATGTGGTCTGGGGCTCACCTGTTCACATACCTGTATGTGGTCTGGGGCTCACCTGTTCACATACCTGTATGTGGTCTGGGGCTCACCTGTTCACATACCTGTATGTGGTCTGGGGCTCACCTGCTCACATACCTGTATGTGGTCTGGGGCTCACCTGTTCACATACCTGTATGTGGTCTGGGGCTCACCTGTTCACATACCTGTATGTGGTCTGGGGCTCACCTGCTCACATACCTGTATGTGGTCTGGGGCTCACCTGCTCACATACCTGTATGTGGTCTGGGGCTCACCTGCTCACATACCTGTATGTGGTCTGGGGCTCACCTGTTCACATACCTGTATGTGGTCTGGGGCTCACCTGTTCACATACCTGTATGTGGTCTGGGGCTCACCTGTTCACATACCTGTATGTGGTCTGGGGTTCACCTGCTCACATACCTGTATGTGGTCTGGGGCTCACCTGCTCACATACCTGTATGTGGTCTGGGGCTCACCTGTTCACATACCTGTATGTGGTCTGGGGCTCACCTGCTCACATACCTGTATGTGGTCTGGGGCTCACCTGCTCACATACCTTGAGCGTGCACTGCTAGGAAGCTTGTGTGATTTCTTCCGCCACAATGAAGCTAGCCTTCACAGCAGCACCCTTTTTGGTTGTAGCTTTTGTGAATGTGTTCTGCCTTTTAATTCTTGGACAGTTTATGTTTTTCTTGGAGGCTAAATTCAGCACACTTGGCTACGTGTTTGGTGTCAAAACGCCGACGTGAATTGTATTCCTTCATCACCGACACTGCATCATAACATAGAAGACTTACTGGTTTCTCTCCTTGAAGCACAAACATGTATTCACTTTCCCATCTTCTTTAAATGTTCTTCCCTCTGCATCAATCTTTCTCTTTTTGGACATTTTGGGATTATCTGTCAATCTTTTTCAATTTAATCACTTGTCTTTAGTTATATATGGAAACACTGCTTTCTCGCGGTAGGATGCCGTTCCTTTGCAGGTCACAAAATCGACATACATTGTGGGAGATATAGTCGATGGTCATTGTACACTGTAAAGCAGCATCGACTATAATTTTAAGACGATCATATGCCTTTCAAGCTGTCGAGGGCCACATAAAATGACGTGGCAGGTGGGATTAGGCCCGCGGGCCTTGAGTTTGACACCTATGTTCTAGAGCATCCCCAATGATAACTAGAACCTCCTAAAGGACTTCTAGAACCTCCTCATTGACCACAAGAACCTCTTCAATGACCACTAGAACCTCTTCATTGACCACTAGAACCTCTTCATTGGCCACTAGAACCTCTTCTATGACAACTAGAACCTCTTCAATGACCACTAAAACCTCTTCAATGACCACTAGAACCTCTTCAATGACCACTAAAACCTCTTCAATGACCACTAGAACCTCTTCAATGACCACTAGAACCTCTTCATTGGCCACTAGAACCTCCTCATTGACCACAAGAACCTCTTCATTGGCCACTAGAACCTCTTCAATCACCACTAGAACCTCTTCAATGACCACTAGAACCTCTTCAATGGCCACTAGAACCTCTTCATTGGCCACTAGAACCTCTTCATTGGCCACTAGAACCTCTTCATTGGCCACTAGAACCTCTTCAATCACCACTAGAACCTCTTCAATCACCACTAGAACCTCTTCAATGGCCACTAGAACCTCTTCATTGGCCACTAGAACCTCTTCAATGACCACTAGAACCTCTTCATTGGCCACTAGAACCTCTTCAATCACCACTAGAACCTCTTCAATGGCCACTAGAACCTCCTAAATGACCACTATAACCTCCTAAAGGACTTATAGAACCTCCTAAATGACCACTATAACCTCCTAAAGGACTTATAGAACCTCCTAAATGACCACTATAACCTCCTAAAGGACTTATAGAACCTCCTAAATGACCACTATAACCTCCTAAAGGACTTATAGAACCTCCATAATGACCACTATAACCTCCTAAAGGACTTATAGAACCTCCATAATGACCACTATAACCCCCTAAAGGACTTATAGAACCTCCATAATGACCACTATAACCTCCTAAAGGACTTATAGAACCTCCATAATGACCACTATAACCCCCTAAAGGACTTATAGAACCTCCATAATGACCACTCAAACCTCCTCAAGGACTTCTAGAACCTCCTCAATGACCACTACAACCTCCTCAATAATTCATTTGAAAGTACCTGCTGCTGCACTGATGGTGTTTTCTGCACTGGAACCAATGAGGTAGCAGATAAAACTCCCCAGAAAGAGGCAGCTGGGACTTATGTGGAACTCAAGCACACAGACAATAGTTCTGACGTGTTTTCCGAGAACTATTGACCAGCTTTCAGTTGACGGCGGAGGAATGTTTCTGGGTTTGATCGGAGCGCGGCTGAGACTGATCCTGCAGAAAGAGACCGCCAGACCAAAACCACAACACAGAGGTTGAGAGCGTGAGCAGGAAACTAATGAAGCTAATCAACAATCCAAAACCAGAAACCACAGAATCAGGACATGTTTCCAAAACCACACACACACGCACGCACACACACACACACACACACGCATACGCACGCACGCACGCACGCACGCATGCACACACACACACACACACACACACACACACACACACACACACACAACACACACACACACACACACACGAACATCAGGGAGAGCTTAGCACAGCGCTGTGTATTCATTCGTACCTCGTGGGAACTCGCTGAAGGTTACAGAAACCTGTTCGGCATCACACACACACAAAAACATTCACAGCCTTAGAGATTCCAGGAGAGCCTTTGCTTCTCCCACAATGCACCACTGCAACATTTGTAATGTGATTCAGAGAGAGCAGCTGAAAGTTCAGTCATTTACAAAGAACTGACCATTCATGTCAGATTATAAAGACCGCTTTGCACACCTGGATGGATATGATTGGAAGTCACTGGGCTTTCTGTGAGCCCTGAAATATAGACGTTGCCTAGATATCCAGCGTAGGCGAGGGGGGAAAATGAATTCATGACTCGTGGCCTACAGTCACATCCAAAATGTCATCTGGCACCATACACATAAATTAGAGACCATAAACTGTGTTTCAGAGACGGAGAGAAAATAGTTTAGCTTAGCCTTCTGCTAACCTCCTTAGACGTCAGAGCGGCTGCAGCGCAACAAGCTAATGTTGCTAACAAGATTAACTATTATAGAAATGTTGCTAACAGGCTAAACTATTATAAACATGTTGCTAACAGGCTAAACTGACCTTACTTCCTGTCACCAGTGTCGCAGCAAACATGGTGGAATTAGCACGCTAACTTGCAGACGGCTGGCTACTTAGCGTGCTTGCTAATTCTGCAGTTTTTCCATGCTACTCTAGTTACAGAAGATGATCTGAACCACGGTGTCACTCATCCTGCGCTGTGATTGGCTGCACATATTGAGATAAACACGTATTTCAAAACTTGAAAGCAACAAAACTTGCTAGCTAGCGGTAAACAACATGTTCAGATGATTATTCTTTCTCCGCCTAAGCTTCACCCTCAACACTACGTCATCACATTAACGAACAGAAGGGGTCTATTTACATCTGCCTGGCAACAGAAGACCCTTATTTCTAAACCAGCGGACGACTCAAGCAAACTGAAAACCACATCATTTGTTGCCTGAACTTTAAGACTCGGAGGTTCTTCGGGCTGCAGTCGGTCGTGATCGAGCGGCTCCGCCGGCGCTCCCCGGGCGAATAAAGGTTAAAGGGAAGCGAGCCCTGCATGAGGTTCTGTGGACACGGAGCGCAGCAGGGATTTCCAGGGATGTGAGCAAATGTTCCGCTTCATGAGTGCGAGCGCTGCCGCAGCGGAAGCGGCTGAATTGGATTTAAAACCTCAAACATTTTACGAGTCCACAAAGTCGATCTCCATTTCACGCTCCGAGGAGGAGCTCAAAGTCTCCGTGTCTACGTGACGTCACGGGTTAGAGAGCATGCACACATGAGCGCGTTTAACTGGAACACTGGAACCCGTGCGGCTTTTTCGGGGTTAAGGTTTTAATTAAATGTTTCCATGTTGGTGAGCTCTGGTGCTGTGTATGAGGTCTAGTAAAACACTGCAGCACTGCAGCCGGAGGTTAAATAATCTGCTTTTTACAGCCGCGTCTGCTTAACGTCTGAACACCAGAGACTCAAAATAAAAGCCTGACATCACAACACCTTTAGTCTGAAGGAACCCGGCCTGCGTTCACCGCCTGCCCGACGGGTTAGGAGGCGAGCGGCCAGCTGAGGGGAAGCTGCCTCTCCTCTTTAGACTCTCTTAGACTCTTTCACGCTCAACGCCGAGCGAAGAGGGAAGCAGCAGTCAGGAGACGTCGGCTGGTTCTGATTCTCTCACCAAACAGAAGCTGCTTTTCCTGCTCGAACCCTCTCACGAGGCCTTCAGGTCCCGTGAGACAGTCAGACCTGTACTGGCTGTTCACCTGCAGGGCAACAGCAGCGGTTTGGCCTCGAGGCACAAATCTGATGACTTCATTTAGAAAACACACCTATGTTTAGGCCTCTGATCAAAAATGTTATACCCAAACTACAAAAGAGACATCTCTTCCACCACTAGGGCTGTTTGAATAATGTTGGTGTTATAATAAAAGAGTGTAATGTGAGTTGTGTGTTCAGATGTGTAAATATCAGTCTATATGTTACTGGTTATGAGTAAATGAAGAAGTGAATTATACAGTTTGTATAGCAATGTCTGCCATATGGTCAGTTTTTAACGGGTTAAGACTCGACAAATAAAATAACTTGCAACTCGACCTGGACTCCAGACTTGAATGATGAACCTTTTGACTTGAACATATTTAAAAGCTTCTTATCGAAATAACGTTGTGGCCGGTACCGCAGGTCCATGGAGGGTTTATTGACTTTGTGGGTCTGGACCGGGACCTGAGCTGGACCAGGACCTGAGCTGGACCAGGATCTGCACTACTTTAGAAAGTTTCCCCCTTGTAATAATCACATGGGCAACTTCTTAGTGTCCTCAGTTCCTCCTCTCAGAAGTGACCCAGCAGCGTTCAGGCTGATGCATAATGTATCTGAGCCTCCGCTCCATACAGCTGGACTTAAACATGCTGCCCTGCATTATGGAGGTGGATGTTTGGGGACATCGTGCCCGGGCGGCCACGGGAAGGAAGAAGATGGATGTGCTCGTCCTCCTGAAGCGACACACAGAGTTTACTGAACATCTACAGAGTTTACTGAACATCTCTGTTGCCTCTTCCTGAGTCTCTGTTGCCTCTTCCTGAGTCTCTGTTGCCTCTTCCTGAGTCTCTGTTGCCTCTTCCTGAGTCTCTGAGTCTCCGTTGCCTCTTCCTGAGTCTCTGTTGCCTCTTCCTGAGTCTCTGAGTCTCTGTTGCCTCTTCCTGAGTCTCTGTTGCCTCTTCCTGAGTCTCTGTTGCCTCTTCCTGAGTCTCTGTTGCCTCTTCCTGAGTCTCTGAGTCTCTGTTGCCTCTTCCTGAGTCTCTGTTGCCTCTTCCTGAGTCTCTGTTGCCTCTTCCTGAGTCTCTGTTGCCTCTTCCTGAGTCTCTGAGTCTCTGTTGCCTCTTCCTGAGTCTCTGTTGCCTCTTCCTGAGTCTCTGTTGCCTCTTCCTGAGTCTCTGGCTGAACGGCGGTCAGCGTTGTTGACGTTTCTTCGGGGTGGATTCAGGTCACGGGGCGTCTTTGCAAAATTAAAAACTGTAATCCCGGAAAATCCGAAGAAATATTTGGGCTTGATGTGAAAGGAGGGAACGGCGGATCAGAGCTTCTTGGCGGCTGAAGGTCGCTCCAGTTCACGGGATGAACTTAAGCGTGGTCCTGTTAGTGCTGCAGGGTGCAGAGCCTGCTTTCATATTCACACTCAGCCTAAAGCGAGTCACTCAGAGCCTCTCTCCACATCACGTTCCCTTTCTCCTTCTTCTCTCCATCTGCTCTTTTTCTTACCTTCATCTCCTCCTCTTCCTCTCTTCAGTATGTAGGTCGAATGGCTGCGTTAAATGTAAATGTCCCTCATGCATAGCAGAGCAGGCCTCCCTCATAAAGGCAGAATGAGAAATTAAATTAAACACCTCCAGCCACTTCAAACGCTCGCCCAGGGAGCGTGTGCACGTGGTGAGTGCACATGTGTGTGCACGTGAGTGCACGTGTCCCGGTGTGACCCCGCGGAGGCTGCAGCCGCCGGGGGAGTCGGTGTGAACTTGTTGAAGTGGAGGAGCTCACGTCTGCTCCGTCTCCACCCGCCAGCAAAACAAACGCACCTGTGATGTGAACAACAGGATTCACGCCACGGAGCAGACGAGCTTCTGATTGGCTGGCAGGTGTCGTCCATGTTTGTGTCTCAGAAACGCTCTCTTGTTTACGTCCGAGCTGCGACATTAATAGCTTCCTAATAACCGTTAAAATGGCCCAAAAGGAAATAAAGGATCCTGAAAAGCGCTCACACGAGTCCGCCTGTAGATCAGAAGCGTCTGTGAGGGGCTGTGGCACTTTAAATGGATAATGAATGCAGAATGGATTTATATTTAGAGGACGCATTGATGTGTTCTGGTCTGCAGCCGACCGGTCTGGTCCCGCTTTAAACGCCCAAGTGAAAAGTTTCTGGGTAACGGATCAGACTTTGATCCGCGAACGCAAGCAAACCGCACTGCAATAAAGCCGCTGAACCAGAAGCTCACAGCGACTTCTGAAAGAGAGTGTGTGTGTGTGTGTGTGTGTGTGTGTGTGTGTGTGTGTGTGTGTGTGTGAGAGAGTCATTACTCCCTCTGGAAGCGAGGAGGAAGGAAACGAAGAATAATCTGCCGTCTGATTTCCTCGCGGCGGGTCAGTGCTCTGCCTCAGAGGAGTCACGCCTCTCCTCTGAATCCCAATCAGCTCCTCTCCTCCTCTCCTCCTTTCTTTCTTTTCTTTTTTTATGTTTTGTCATTGATGAGCGCGCGACCTGAGATGACCGGCGGTCGTTTCACCGCGAAGGTCTTCGGTCTTTTCAGGCTCTTCCTGCTGACAGAGACAGAGGAAGAGAACTCCAAAGAAAGAGAGGAGGAGAGGAGGAAGAGAAACAGGAAGTGAAGAGGAGGAAAGAGAAGGTGACATCTCTCTGAGTCATTGTTCTTCTTTGAGAGGTGACGACAGAACAGATGACTGAAGAGAACGAGAGGAGGAAGAGGAGAGGATGGAAATGAGAAAAAGAGATGGGTGAAGCGTCCATAAAAGGAGGAGAGGAAAGTTAATAAGAAAAGCTAGGGGAGGAAGCAAGGAGAGGAAAGGAGGAGCGAAGAGGAAGAAAGAAATGGAAACTGAGTCAAATAGGATTAGTCACAAAACTTCTCTACTTCAGTAACGAAACTTCACAAACAACCAGAAGTTATAAACCTGACTAGTAGTCTAGTTGTTTAAACCTAGCTAGTAGTTTATTTGTTTAAATCTAACTAGTAGTCTAGTTGTTTAAACCTAACTAGTAGTTTAGTTGTTTAAATCTAACTAGTAGTTTATTTGTTTAAATCTAACTAGTAGTTTAGTTGTTTAAACGTAACTAGTAGTTTAGTTGTTTAAATCTAACTAGTAGTTTAGTTGTTTAAACGTAACTAGTAGTTTAGTTGTTTAAATCTAACTAGTAGTTTATTTGTTTAAATCTAACTAGTAGTTTAGTTGTTTAAACGTAACTAGTAGTTTAGTTGTTTGAATCTAACTAGTAGTTTAGTTGTTTAAACGTAACTAGTAGTTTAGTTGTTTAAACCTAACTAGTAGTTTAGTGGTCTAAATCTAACTAGTTGTTTAAACCTAACTAGTAGTGTAGTTGTTTAAATCTAACTAGTAGTTTAGTTCTTTAAATCTAACTGGTAGTGTAGTTGTCTAAATCTAACTAGTAGTTTATTTGTTTAAATCTAACTAGTAGTTTAGTTGTTTAAACGTAACTAGTAGTTTAGTTGTTTAAATCTAACTAGTAGTTTAGTTGTCTAAATCTAACTAGTTGTCTAAATCTAACTAGTAGTTTAGTTGTTTAAATCTAACTAGTAGTTTAGTTGTCTAAATCTAACTAGTCGTTTAGTTGTTTAAATCTAACTAGTAGTTTAATTGTCTAAATCTAGCTAGTTGTTTAAACCTAACTAGTAGTTTAGTTGTCTAAATCTAACTAGTAGTCTAGTTGTTTAAACCTAACTAGTAGTTTAGTTGTCTAAATCTAACTAGTTGTTTAAACCTAACTAGTAGTTTAGTTGTCTAAACCTAACTAGTTGTTTAAACCTAACTAGTAGTTTAGTTGTCTAAACCTAACTAGTTGTTTAAACCTAACTAGTAGTTTAGTTGTTTAAACCTAACGGAGGGTTCAAGCCCTTCTGTCCTGGTCTGACTCCAGTCGCTCCTCCAGGGTTCAGGCTCAGGGTGGAGCTCATGAGGAGGAGGAGACGTGTTTTGCTTCCAATCGATGAGGAGCATCAGGGTCCAGTGAACCAATCAGATTGATGCGTTTCTGGGTTGAGTTCCTCCAGAGTTCAATGGAGGCAGAAGGAGCTGAATTCACCCGAACCTCCAAACATCAAACCAGGACACGGAGGAGGAGGAGGAGGAGGAGGACGAAGAGGAGGAGGAGGAGGAGGACGAGGAGGAGGAGGAGGAGGAAGAGGAGGAAGAGGAGGAGGAAGAGGAGGAAGAGGAGGAGGAAGAGGAGGAGGAGGAAGAGGAGGAGGAGGAGGAGGAGGAGGACGAAGAGGAGGAGGAGGAGGAAGAGGAGGAAGAGGAGGAGGAAGAGGAGGAGGAGGAGGAAGAGGAGGAGGAGAAAGAGGAGGAGGAGAAAGAGGAGGAGGAGGAAGAGGATGAGGAGGAGGAGCACGAAGAGGAGGAGGAGGACGAAGAGGAGGAGGAGGAGGAGGACGAAGAGGAGGAGGAGGAGGACGACGAAGAGGAGGAGGAGGAGGAAGAGGAGGAAGAGGAGGAGGAAGAGGAGGAGGAGGAGGAAGAGGAGGAGGAGGAGGAGGAGGAGGAGGAAGAGGAGGAGGAGGAGGAGGACGAAGAGGAGGAGGAGGAGGAAGAGGAGGAGGAGGAGGAGGAAGAGGAGGAGGAGGAGGAAGAGGAGGAGGAGGAGGAGGAGGAGGAGGAAGAGGAGGAGGAGGAGGAGGACGAAGAGGAGGAGGAGGAGGAGGAGGACGAAGAGGAGGAGGAGGAGGAGGACGAAGAGGAGGAGGAGGAGGAAGAGGAGGAGGAAGAGGAGGAGGAGGAGGAAGAGGAGGAGGAGGAGGAGGAGGAGGAGGAAGAGGAGGAGGAGGAGGAGGACGAAGAGGAGGAGGAGGAGGAGGAGGACGAAGAGGAGGAGGAGGAGGAGGACGAAGAGGAGGAGGAGGAGGAAGAGGAGGAAGAGGAGGAGGAAGAGGAGGAGGAAGAGGAGGAGGAAGAGGAGGAGGAGGAAGAGGAGGAGGAGGAGGAGGACGAAGAGGAGGAAGAGGAGGAGGAGGAGGAGGACGAAGAGGAGGAGGAGGAGGAAGAGGAGGAAGAGGAGGAGGAAGAGGAGGAGGAGGAGGAGGAGGAGGAGGAGGAGGAGGAGGACGAAGAGGAGGAGGAGGAGGAAGAGGAGGAAGAGGACGAAGAGGAGGAGGAGGAAGAGGAGGAAGAGGAGGAGGAGGAGGAAGAGGAGGAAGAGGAGGAGGAAGAGGAGGAGGAGGAGGAAGAGGAGGAAGAGGAGGAGGAGGAGGAAGAGGATGAAGAGGAGGAGGAAGAGGAGGAGGAAGAGGAGGAAGAGGAGGACGAGGAAGAGGAGGAAGAGGAGGAGGAAGAGGAGGAAGAGGAGGACGAGGAAGAGGAGGAAGAGGAGAAAGAGGAAGAGGAGGAGGAGGAGGAGGAGGAAGAGGATGAAGAGGAGGATGAAGAGGAGGAGGAGGAAGAGGAGGAGGAGGAAGAGGATGAAGAGGAGGAGGAGGAAGAGGAGGAGGAGGAAGAGGAGGAGGAAGAGGATCAAGAGGAGGAGGAAGAGGAGGAGGAGGAGGAGGAGGAAGAGGACGAAGAGGAGGAGGAGGAGGAGGGAGAGAAAATCATTGATGAAGAACAGCAGAGTGATAATGAGAGAAGCTCGTTAATTAATTTTTATCATCGCTTAATGCTGCATTGTGAAGTACTTTGTAAATCTGTTTAAACATGAGCTCTATAAATTATTAAATATTCATTTTTCTGATGTTATTAATGATAATTAATATGTTTCTGTGGCAATAGGTTTGTGATGGATGAGTGGAACGGCTGCTTTTAGTTTGAAAGAGACAGGAAGTGATGAATTAACATGATAATGCTATCAGAATAAAGTGGAGGCTTCATATCTTCCGATCAAACCGAGGAATCAGAAATAAAAGCCTCTTGAAAGAAAAGCAGCTGAGGATGTCCTGGTTTCTACCTGATGGTCACTGAAGGGTTAATCAATAAGCAGCTGAGGATGTCCTGGTTTCTACCTGATGGTCACTGAAGGGTTAATCAATAAGCAGCTGAGGATGTCCTGGTTTCTACCTGATGGTCACTGAAGGGTTAATCAATAAGCAGCTCCTCTTCCCGAGCAGACGTCTCCATGGGAGCGCTGCTGACCTTCCTGAGGACGCGCCGCCTGGGATCCTCCTTCACTCGGCAATCAGCTCCACATTTACATTCAGACGAGCCGCTGGAATGTCAATTTACCCAGAAATCATCTGGGGAGATGCAGATTGAAGAGGGAGGAGGAAGGTGACCGCCGCCTCACACCTGTCCTCACATGACATGGCAGGATTTAGTCAGAGAGGAGAGAGAATCACTGGGAACATGTGAGGAGCATTCTCTCTCTCTCCTGGCCACCAGGGGGCGACTCCTCTGGTTGTATAGAAGTCTATGCTTCATGTGTTAAAGCTGCATTCTCTCTCTACTGACCACCAGGGGGCGACTCCTCTGGTTGTGTAGAAGTCTGTGCTTCATGTGTTAAAGCTGCATTCTCTCTCTCTCCTGGCCACCAGGGGGCGACTCCTCTGGTTGTATAGAAGTCTATGCTTCATGTGTTAAAGCTGCATTCTCTCTCTACTGACCACCAGGGGGCGACTCCTCTGGTTGTGTAGAAGTCTGTGCTTCATGTGTTAAAGCTGCATTCTCTCTCTACTGACCACCAGGGGGCGACTCCTCTGGTTGTGTAGAAGTCTGTGCTTCATGTGTTAAAGCTGCATTCTCTCTACTGACCACCAGGGGGCGACTCCTCTGGTTGTATAGAAGTCTATGCTTCATGTGTTAAAGCTGCATTCTCTCTACTGACCACCAGGGGGCGACTCCTCTGGTTGTATAGAAGTCTATGCTTCATGTGTTAAAGCTGCATTCTCTCTCTCCTGACCACCATGACTTCATGACTTCATAACTTCATGACTTCATAGCTTCATAACTTCATGACTTCATAACTCCATAACTTCATGACTTCATAACTTCATAACTTCATGACTTCATGACATCATAACTTCATAACTCCATGACTTCATGACTTCATGACTTCATAGCTTCATAACTTCATGACTTCATAACTCCATAACTTCATGACTTCATAACTTCATAACTTCATGACTTCATAACTTCATAACTTCATAACTTCATGACTCCATAACTTCATGACTTCATAGCTTCATAACTTCATAACTTCATGACTTCATAACTCCATAACTTCATGACTTCATAACTTCATGACTTCATAGCTTCATAACTTCATAACTTCATGACTTCATAACTCCATAACTTCATGACTTCATAGCTTCATAACTTCATGACTCCATAACTTCATAACTTCATAACTTCATGACTTCATAACTTCATAACTTCATAACTTCATAACTTCATAACTTCATAACTTCATGACTTCATAACTTCATAACTCCATGACTTCACTGTGTGTTTTGAGAAGACTGGAGTCAGATGAAAAGGTAAACCTTGGTGACCTTTGACCTGGAGAGCAACATCAGCGGCTAACGGAGGATGATGAAGGACGACTTTCCTCTTCTCGCTCCTTTTCCTCCATCTTTGGTTCCTCATCATCGTCACTCTTCATCTCTCTCTCTCATGTCACAGCGACTGATTGATGATTGGTCCCTTCAGGCAGCGGCCTTCATCCGGACCGTGTGATTGGCTCTCAGTCAGTTTCAGGGGAAAAACTGAGAAAGCAACAACACAAAAAGCGGTGTGGGAAAAGGAAAAAGACGAGGGACGAAGAGGAAGACGAGGGAGGAAGACGAGGGAGGAAGAGGCCGACCTGGCAGCAGGTTTTTTCCAGACACCTGTCTCGTGTTTCACGGAGGACACGCTTCCTCTTCCCGGGACGCGACCGCATCCTGACTCATCCCTCCCCAGACGCTCGTCCCAGAAAACGTTCCGCTGGTTGAAAACTCTGGGAATACGAGACTCTTCCTCCTGTGAAGAGCAGCTGCAGAGGAACGTTTAGTCCACTCCATGTCCTCCATCTTATAGAGGAACGTTTAGTCCACTCCATGTCCTCCATCTTATAGAGGAACGTTTAGTCCACTCCATGTCCTCCATCTTATAGAGGAACGTTTAGTCCACTCCATGTCCTCCATCTTAAAGAGGAACGTTTAGTCCACTCCATGTCCTCCATCTTAAAGAGGAACGTTTAGTCCACTCCATGTCCTCCATCTTATAGAGGAACGTTTAGTCCACTCCATGTCCTCCATCTTATAGAGGAACGTTTAGTCCACTCCATGTCCTCCATCTTAAAGAGGAACGTTTAGTCCACTCCATGTCCTCCATCTTAAAGAGGAACGTTTAGTCCACTCCATGTCCTTATAGAGGAACGTTTAGTCCACTCCATGTCCTCCATCTTATAGAGGAACGTTTAGTCCACTCCATGTCCTCCATCTTATAGAGGAACGTTTAGTCCACTCCATGTCCTCCATCTTAAAGAGGAACGTTTAGTCCACTCCATGTCCTCCATCTTATAGAGGAACGTTTAGTCCACTCCATGTCCTCCATCTTATAGAGGAACGTTTAGTCCACTCCATGTCCTCCATCTTAAAGAGGAACGTTTAGTCCACTCCATGTCCTCCATCTTAAAGAGGAACGTTTAGTCCACTCCATGTCCTTATAGAGGAACGTTTAGTCCACTCCATGTCCTCCATCTTAAAGAGGAACGTTTAGTCCACTCCATGTCCTCCATCTTATAGAGGAACGTTTAGTCCACTCCATGTCCTCCATCTTAAAGAGGAACGTTTAGTCCACTCCATGTCCTCCATCTTATAGAGGAACGTTTAGTCCACTCCATGTCCTCCATCTTAAAGAGGAACGTTTAGTCCACTCCATGTCCTCCATCTTATAGAGGAACGTTTAGTCCACTCCATGTCCTCCATCTTAAAGAGGAACGTTTAGTCCACTCCATGTCCTCCATCTTATAGAGGAACGTTTAGTCCACTCCATGTCCTCCATCTTATAGAGGAACGTTTAGTCCACTCCATGTCCTCCATCTTATAGAGGAACGTTTAGTCCACTCCATGTCCTCCATCTTATAGAGGAACGTTTAGTCCACTCCATGTCCTCCATCTTAAAGAGGAACGTTTAGTCCACTCCATGTCCTCCATCTTATAGAGGAACGTTTAGTCCACTCCATGTCCTCCATCTTCTCCATCACGTTTAGATCACAGGTAAAGAGGCGTGTCCCTGAGGAGGAGGAGCCAAACGCAGCTGGAGACAAGATGGACGCCAGTGGTCATGTGACAAATCTCTCTGTAGCAGCTCTGATGTTCTCAGGCTCGTTGAGGGTGAGGTCTCTGCTGCCCCCTGGTGGCCACAACGTCCATGACGGGACTGAGCAGAGGTTACACCACTAGAGGGCAGCAGACATTACACCACTAGAGGGCAGTAGAGGTTACACCACTAGAGGGCAGTAGAGGTTACACCACTAGAGGGCAGCAGACATTACACCACTAGAGGGCAGCAGAGGCTACACCACTAGAGGGCAGCAGAGGCTACACCACTAGAGGGCAGCAGAGGTTACACCACTAGAGGGCAGCAGACATTACACCACTAGAGGGCAGCAGACATTACACCACTAGAGGGCAGCAGAGGCTACACCACTAGAGGGCAGCAGACATTACACCACTAGAGGGCAGCAGAGGTTACACCACTAGAGGGCAGCAGACATTACACCACTAGAGGGCAGCAGAGGCTACACCACTAGAGGGCAGCAGAGGCTACACCACTAGAGGGCAGCAGAGGTTACACCACTAGAGGGCAGCAGACATTACACCACTAGAGGGCAGCAGACATTACACCACTAGAGGGCAGCAGAGGCTACACCACTAGAGGGCAGCAGACATTACACCACTAGAGGGCAGCAGAGGCTACACCACTAGAGGGCAGCAGACATTACACCACTAGAGGGCAGCAGAGGTTACACCACTAGAGGGCAGCAGACATTACACCACTAGAGGGCAGCAGAGGTTACACCACTAGAGGGCAGTAGACATTACACCACTAGAGGGCAGCAGAGGCTACACCACTAGAGGGCAGCAGAGGTTACACCACTAGAGGGCAGCAGAGGCTACACCACTAGAGGGCAGCAGAGGTTACACCACTAGAGGGCAGCAGAGGTTACACCACTAGAGGGCAGCAGAGGCTACACCACTAGAGGGCAGCAGAGGTTACACCACTAGAGGGCAGCAGAGGCTACACCACTAGAGGGCAGCAGAGGCTACACCACTAGAGGGCAGCAGACATTACACCACTAGAGGGCAGCAGAGGTTACACCACTAGAGGACAGCAGAGGCTACACCACTAGAGGGCAGCAGACATTACACCACTAGAGGGCAGCAGACATTACACCACTAGAGGGCAGTAGAGGTTACACCACTAGAGGGCAGCAGAGGTTACACCACTAGAGGGCAGCAGACATTACACCACTAGAGGGCAGCAGAGGTTACACCACTAGAGGGCAGCAGAGGTTACACCACTAGAGGGCAGCAGACATTACACCACTAGAGGGCAGCAGAGGTTACACCACTAGAGGGCAGCAGACATTACACCACTAGAGGGCAGCAGACATTACACCACTAGAGGGCAGCAGAGGCTACACCACTAGAGGGCAGCAGAGGTTACACCACTAGAGGGCAGCAGAGGCTACACCACTAGAGGGCAGCAGACATTACACCACTAGAGGGCAGCAGAGGCTACACCACTAGAGGGCAGCAGAGGTTACACCACTAGAGGGCAGCAGAGGCTACACCACTAGAGGGCAGCAGAGGTTACACCACTAGAGGGCAGCAGAGGCTACACCACTAGAGGGCAGCAGAGGCTACACCACTAGAGGGCAGCAGAGGCTACACCACTAGAGGGCAGCAGACATTACACCACTAGAGGGCAGCAGACATTACACCACTAGAGGGCAGCAGAGGTTACACCACTAGAGGGCAGCAGACATTACACCACTAGAGGGCAGTAGAGGTTACACCACTAGAGGGCAGCAGAGGCTACACCACTAGAGGGCAGCAGACATTACACCACTAGAGGGCAGCAGAGGCTACACCACTAGAGGGCAGCAGAGGCTACACCACTAGAGGGCAGCAGAGGCTACACCACTAGAGGGCAGCAGAGGCTACACCACTAGAGGGCAGCAGACATTACACCACTAGAGGGCAGCAGAGGTTACACCACTAGAGGGCAGTAGAGGTTACACCACTAGAGGGCAGCAGACATTACACCACTAGAGGGCAGCAGAGGCTACACCACTAGAGGGCAGCAGACATTACACCACTAGAGGGCAGTAGAGGTTACACCACTAGAGGGCAGCAGACATTACACCACTAGAGGGCAACAGAGGTTACACCACTAGAGGGCAGCAGACATTACACCACTAGAGGGCAGTAGAGGTTACACCACTAGAGGGCAGTAGAGGCTACACCACTAGAGGGCAGCAGAGGTTACACCACTAGAGGGCAGCAGACATTACACCACTAGAGGGCAGCAGAGGCTGCACCACTAGAGGGCAGCAGAGGCTGCGTTACCCACAGAGACCCTCTGAGCAGAGAGCAGCAGGACGTCCTGTCAGAGAGGACATGAGGAGAGAGGACACGAGGAAACCATGCGAGGAGAGAGGACACAAAGAGGACACAAGGAGAGAGGACAGAGGACACAAGGACACAAGGAGAGAGGACACGAGGAAACCATGCGAGGAGAGAGGACACAAGCAGAGAGGACACGAGGAGAGAGGACACAAGGACACAAGGACACGAGGAGAGAGGACACGAGGACACGAAGACACAAGGACACGAGGAGAGAGGACACAAGGAGAGAGGACACGAGGAGAGAGGACACGAGGACACGAGGAGAGAGGACACAAGGACACGAGGAGAGAGGACACAAGGAGAGAGGACACGAGGAGAGAGGACACGAGGACACGAGGAGTGAGGACACAAGGACACAAGGACACGAGGAGAGAGGACACGAGGAGAGGATGTGATCACATCGATCAGCTTCAGTCGCTTTAACAGCTGAGGAGTTTGTGTCTGATCACATGATCATCAGAGTAACTTTGTTACACTGACGATCATGTGATCACTGACGATCATGTGATCACTGATGATCATGTGATCAGAGTAACACAGTTGTTTTCTGGTCTGGAATGTTTTAATGAACATTCTAATAAAAGTGAACTTAAAATATTGATACAAAGGATCCCAATGTGTTCAGTTGATTTAATGGTTTTAAAAAACTTATATTAATAAACACAGTTATCATCAGTGAGGATGAAGAGGTGAGTGATGAAGAGGATGAACAGACTGATGAAGAGATGAACAGGTGAGTGATGAAGAGGATGATATTGCTATTATTAGCAATATTACGTGCAATACGTTTACGTTTAAGTACTTTTGATATATACTTTTCTATCCTGTCTGTATATTAATATTCTACTGTTTTACTGCTTATTTATATTTATTTATATCACTTGATTTTATTTTATTATTCTTTACTCTTTATTCACTTGTGAGCAGTGCTGCTGTAATCCTGTAATTTCCCCACTGAGGGACTAATAAAGGATTATCTTATTTTATCTTATCTTATATTATGAACAGACTGATGAAGAGATGAACAGGTGAGTGATGAAGAGGATGAACAGACTGATGAAGAGATGAACAGGTGAGTGATGAAGAGGATGAACAGACTGATGAAGAGATGAACAGGTGAGTGATGAAGAGGATGAACAGACTGATGAAGAGATGAACAGGTGAGTGATGAAGAGGATGAACAGACTGATGAAGAGATGAACAGGTGAGTGATGAAGAGGATGAACAGACTGATGAAGAGATGAACAGGTGAGTGATGAAGAGATGAACAGGTGAGTGATGAAGAGGATGAACAGACTGATGAAGAGATGAACAGGTGAGTGATGAAGAGGATGAACAGACTTATGAAGAGATGAACAGGTGAGTGATGAAGAGATGAACAGGTGAGTGATGAAGAGATGAACAGGTGAGTGATGAAGAGATGAACAGACTGATGAAGAGATGAACAGGTGAGTGATGAAGAGATGAACAGGTGAGTGATGAAGAGATGAACAGGTGAGTGATGAAGAGATGAACAGGTGAGTGATGAAGAGATGAACAGACTGATGAAGAGATGAACAGGTGAGTGATGAAGAGATGAACAGACTGATGAAGAGATGAACAGACTGATGAAGAGATGAACAGGTGAGTGATGAAGAGATGAACAGGTGAGTGATGAAGAGATGAACAGACTGATGAAGAGATGAACAGACTGATGAAGAGATGAACAGGTGAGTGATGAAGAGATGAACAGGTGAGTGATGAAGAGATGAACAGGTGAGTGATGAAGAGATGAACAGACTGATGAAGAGATGAACAGACTGATGAAGAGATGAACAGGTGAGTGATGAAGAGATGAACAGACTGATGAAGAGATGAACAGGTGAGTGATGAAGAGATGAACAGGTGAGTGATGAAGAGATGAACAGGTGAGTGATGAAGAGATGAACAGGTGAGTGATGAAGAGGATGAACAGACTGATGAAGAGATGAACAGGTGAGTGATGAAGAGGATGAACAGACTGATGAAGAGATGAACAGGTGAGTGATGAAGAGGATGAACAGACTGATGAAGAGATGAACAGGTGAGTGATGAAGAGGATGAACAGACTGATGAAGAGATGAACAGGTGAGTGATGAAGAGGATGAACAGACTGATGAAGAGATGAACAGGTGAGTGATGAAGAGATGAACAGGTGAGTGATGAAGAGGATGAACAGACTGATGAAGAGATGAACAGGTGAGTGATGAAGAGGATGAACAGACTTATGAAGAGATGAACAGGTGAGTGATGAAGAGATGAACAGGTGAGTGATGAAGAGATGAACAGGTGAGTGATGAAGAGATGAACAGACTGATGAAGAGATGAACAGGTGAGTGATGAAGAGATGAACAGACTGATGAAGAGATGAACAGGTGAGTGATGAAGAGATGAACAGGTGAGTGATGAAGAGATGAACAGGTGAGTGATGAAGAGATGAACAGGTGAGTGATGAAGAGATGAACAGACTGATGAAGAGATGAACAGGTGAGTGATGAAGAGATGAACAGACTGATGAAGAGATGAACAGACTGATGAAGAGATGAACAGGTGAGTGATGAAGAGATGAACAGGTGAGTGATGAAGAGATGAACAGACTGATGAAGAGATGAACAGACTGATGAAGAGATGAACAGGTGAGTGATGAAGAGATGAACAGGTGAGTGATGAAGAGATGAACAGGTGAGTGATGAAGAGATGAACAGACTGATGAAGAGATGAACAGACTGATGAAGAGATGAACAGGTGAGTGATGAAGAGATGAACAGACTGATGAAGAGATGAACAGGTGAGTGATGAAGAGATGAACAGGTGAGTGATGAAGAGATGAACAGGTGAGTGATGAAGAGATGAACAGGTGAGTGATGAAGAGATGAACAGGTGAGTGATGAAGAGATGAACAGGTGAGTGATGAAGAGATGAACAGACTGATGAAGAGATGAACAGGTGAGTGATGAAGAGATGAACAGACTGATGAAGAGATGAACAGGTGAGTGATGAAGAGATGAACAGACTGATGAAGAGATGAACAGGTGAGTGATGAAGAGATGAACAGACTGATGAAGAGATGAACAGACTGATGAAGAGATGAACAGGTGAGTGATGAAGAGATGAACAGGTGAGTGATGAAGAGATGAACAGGTGAGTGATGAAGAGGATGAACAGACTGATGAAGAGATGAACAGGTGAGTGATGAAGAGATGAACAGACTGATGAAGAGATGAACAGGTGAGTGATGAAGAGATGAACAGACTGATGAAGAGATGAACAGGTGAGTGATGAAGAGATGAACAGGTGAGTGATGAAGAGATGAACAGACTGATGAAGAGATGAACAGGTGAGTGATGAAGAGGATGAACAGACTGATGAAGAGATGAACAGGTGAGTGATGAAGAGGATGAACAGGTGAGTGATGAAGAGATGAACAGGTGAGTGATGAAGAGATGAACAGACTGATGAAGAGATGAACAGGTGAGTGATGAAGAGATGAACAGACTGATGAAGAGATGAACAGGTGAGTGATGAAGAGATGAACAGGTGAGTGATGAAGAGATGAACAGGTGAGTGATGAAGAGATGAACAGACTGATGAAGAGATGAACAGGTGAGTGATGAAGAGATGAACAGGTGAGTGATGAAGAGATGAACAGACTGATGAAGAGATGAACAGACTGATGAAGAGATGAACAGGTGAGTGATGAAGAGATGAACAGGTGAGTGATGAAGAGATGAACAGACTGATGAAGAGATGAACAGACTGATGAAGAGATGAACAGGTGAGTGATGAAGAGATGAACAGACTGATGAAGAGATGAACAGACTGATGAAGAGATGAACAGGTGAGTGATGAAGAGATGAACAGGTGAGTGATGAAGAGATGAACAGACTGATGAAGAGATGAACAGACTGATGAAGAGATGAACAGGTGAGTGATGAAGAGATGAACAGGTGAGTGATGAAGAGATGAACAGACTGATGAAGAGATGAACAGACTGATGAAGAGATGAACAGGTGAGTGATGAAGAGATGAACAGACTGATGAAGAGATGAACAGGTGAGTGATGAAGAGATGAACAGGTGAGTGATGAAGAGATGAACAGGTGAGTGATGAAGAGATGAACAGACTGATGAAGAGATGAACAGGTGAGTGATGAAGAGATGAACAGGTGAGTGATGAAGAGATGAACAGACTGATGAAGAGATGAACAGGTGAGTGATGAAGAGATGAACAGACTGATGAAGAGATGAACAGGTGAGTGATGAAGAGATGAACAGACTGATGAAGAGATGAACAGACTGATGAAGAGATGAACAGGTGAGTGATGAAGAGATGAACAGGTGAGTGATGAAGAGATGAACAGGTGAGTGATGAAGAGGATGAACAGACTGATGAAGAGATGAACAGGTGAGTGATGAAGAGATGAACAGACTGATGAAGAGATGAACAGGTGAGTGATGAAGAGATGAACAGACTGATGAAGAGATGAACAGGTGAGTGATGAAGAGATGAACAGGTGAGTGATGAAGAGATGAACAGACTGATGAAGAGATGAACAGACTGATGAAGAGATGAACAGGTGAGTGATGAAGAGATGAACAGACTGATGAAGAGATGAACAGGTGAGTGATGAAGAGATGAACAGGTGAGTGATGAAGAGATGAACAGGTGAGTGATGAAGAGATGAACAGGTGAGTGATGAAGAGATGAACAGGTGAGTGATGAAGAGATGAACAGACTGATGAAGAGATGAACAGGTGAGTGATGAAGAGATGAACAGACTGATGAAGAGATGAACAGGTGAGTGATGAAGAGATGAACAGACTGATGAAGAGATGAACAGGTGAGTGATGAAGAGATGAACAGACTGATGAAGAGATGAACAGACTGATGAAGAGATGAACAGGTGAGTGATGAAGAGATGAACAGGTGAGTGATGAAGAGATGAACAGGTGAGTGATGAAGAGGATGAACAGACTGATGAAGAGATGAACAGGTGAGTGATGAAGAGATGAACAGACTGATGAAGAGATGAACAGGTGAGTGATGAAGAGATGAACAGACTGATGAAGAGATGAACAGGTGAGTGATGAAGAGATGAACAGGTGAGTGATGAAGAGATGAACAGACTGATGAAGAGATGAACAGGTGAGTGATGAAGAGGATGAACAGACTGATGAAGAGATGAACAGGTGAGTGATGAAGAGGATGAACAGGTGAGTGATGAAGAGATGAACAGGTGAGTGATGAAGAGATGAACAGACTGATGAAGAGATGAACAGGTGAGTGATGAAGAGATGAACAGACTGATGAAGAGATGAACAGGTGAGTGATGAAGAGATGAACAGGTGAGTGATGAAGAGATGAACAGGTGAGTGATGAAGAGATGAACAGACTGATGAAGAGATGAACAGGTGAGTGATGAAGAGATGAACAGACTGATGAAGAGATGAACAGACTGATGAAGAGATGAACAGGTGAGTGATGAAGAGATGAACAGGTGAGTGATGAAGAGATGAACAGACTGATGAAGAGATGAACAGACTGATGAAGAGATGAACAGGTGAGTGATGAAGAGATGAACAGACTGATGAAGAGATGAACAGACTGATGAAGAGATGAACAGGTGAGTGATGAAGAGATGAACAGGTGAGTGATGAAGAGATGAACAGACTGATGAAGAGATGAACAGACTGATGAAGAGATGAACAGGTGAGTGATGAAGAGATGAACAGGTGAGTGATGAAGAGATGAACAGACTGATGAAGAGATGAACAGACTGATGAAGAGATGAACAGGTGAGTGATGAAGAGATGAACAGACTGATGAAGAGATGAACAGGTGAGTGATGAAGAGATGAACAGGTGAGTGATGAAGAGATGAACAGGTGAGTGATGAAGAGATGAACAGGTGAGTGATGAAGAGATGAACAGACTGATGAAGAGATGAACAGGTGAGTGATGAAGAGATGAACAGACTGATGAAGAGATGAACAGGTGAGTGATGAAGAGATGAACAGACTGATGAAGAGATGAACAGGTGAGTGATGAAGAGATGAACAGACTGATGAAGAGATGAACAGACTGATGAAGAGATGAACAGGTGAGTGATGAAGAGATGAACAGGTGAGTGATGAAGAGATGAACAGGTGAGTGATGAAGAGGATGAACAGACTGATGAAGAGATGAACAGGTGAGTGATGAAGAGATGAACAGACTGATGAAGAGATGAACAGGTGAGTGATGAAGAGATGAACAGACTGATGAAGAGATGAACAGGTGAGTGATGAAGAGATGAACAGGTGAGTGATGAAGAGATGAACAGACTGATGAAGAGATGAACAGGTGAGTGATGAAGAGATGAACAGGTGAGTGATGAAGAGATGAACAGGTGAGTGATGAAGAGGATGAACAGACTGATGAAGAGATGAACAGGTGAGTGCCTCCACCTGGTGGATCAACTGTGAAACTACAAACACACAGTTTTCCTTCTGAAACGTTTTGAGGTGATGATAATGAATATGTTATACTATAATATATATAGTATAACATATATTCTAATATACACCATACATTATAGTATATATTATATCATGCATTATAATATATATTATATCATACATTATAATATACATCATATCATATAACATATGTTATAATATATATTATATCATACATTATAATATACATCATATCATATAATGTATGTTATAATATATATTATATCATACATTATCATGTATGTTATAATATATAATATATCATACATTATAATATACATCATATCATATAATGTATGTTATAATATACATTATAACATACATTATCATGTATGTTATAATATATAATATATCATACATTATCTGCAGTGATTGTTAGTTAACTTCTGGATATGAAGTCAGAGCCTCAAAGACGACGAGGAGCTTTTCTTATGTATTTGCTTTTGAAGTCTGATGAACTTCCTCCTGAGACTCGTCCTGCTGCTCTGAGGCTCTGGTTGATTCTCCTTTCATGGAAAGTCAAAAATTGCTGAATTATTGTCTTCTTTACTATGATATTCATATATGTTCTTGTTTATTAACATGACAGGAAGTTCTGAAGCGTTTCAGTTATTTGTTTATTGAAACAATAGTCCTTCATGAATGTTGATCATAGTGGACAGAGGACAACAGGAATGTTTTTAATGACTCAACATGAAGGTTCTGCACCGGATATGAGGGAGAACCAGAGGGAGAACCAGAACCAGAGGGAGAACCAGAGGGAGAACCAGAACCAGAGGGAGAACCTGAGGGAGAACCAGAACCAGAGGGAGAACCAGAACCAGAGGGAGAACCAGAGGGAGAACCAGAGGATGAGGAAGAGACAGGAGGCTGAGATAGCAGACACTCATCGCTCTGTCACGGTGTTATGCTCCATCATAGTAGATCTCAGCTGCTTCTAGTCCTCACTCCTCAGTACTGTAATGGACATACTTACTGTTGTTCCAGAGGAGAGTTCAGAGCTGTCAATCAAACATGACAAACAACAAGCAGAGGTTCTCTGGTCAAAACAAAATGTCTCCGTTGGTTTGTTCATGCTTGTGCAAGCAGGAGAAACCTGAACCCAGGACTCAACTCAACCGTCCTTCAGACCATCTCATCTCTGATTGGTTCCCACAGGCCATGTGATGAACATTGAACCGTGTTCCACGTCACCGTACACATTGAAGATCTTCCACGTGGCTTGTACTTTGACCTGATCCATATTATATTTCCAACCAATCACAGGTCTCCACAGTTCACCAGGTCTGAACTCCAGCTCCTTCAAACCCGATCAGTCTCTTACCCGTTATTGATCTGAACATTCATTCGTATTGAAACCTCATGTTCAACCAGACAATGCATCTTAAATACAGCATTTGCATCACAGTATTTACAGGTGTAGCAGAACAGTTGGTTTGTAATCCAGTTGAATGTGTGATTGGTGTAATATCTCTGCAGCCATAATGTTAGCTTCATCTTCTATATCTGGTCCTCCAGACATGCTGGACAAATGAAAATGATTTTCAAAAAGCCTAAATTGGAAGATGTTTTTTTAACTCTAAATAGGAAATCAAACAATATGAATTTGGAAGACACTATTTTACCAGGAGGATAAATACTGTTCTTGATAGAAATATGGATTTATTATTCATTTGAAGAAATGTTGAATTGTTTCTTCATCGTTTACGACTCGTGAGGAAAGATGCATTCAAGAACTGCAGGAAACACGGAACCTTTTACCAAACTGGTCTCAATGTTTCAGATTCTTCTCCATGAAATAATCAATGAAGACAAATGAATAGAGAATAACAACTCAACATTACAGAAGTGAGAAAACAACAAGAAACAATTATTAGTTTAATCTTCTGAAGATTTTACAAAGTGTTGAAGGCACTTTAACAATCGAGACACACACACACCTGTAGACACACACACACACCTGTAGACACACACACACACCTGTAGACACACACACACACACACACACACACACACACACACCTGTAGACACACACACACACACCTCTCACAGCTTGGCCTTGGCCTGGAAGAAACTCATGACGGCGTTGAAACACTCGTCTGACGTCCATCGCTCCTTCAGGCGCTCGACCTCGGCATCGTTCACCGCGTGGAGGCGGGGCTTCTCCACCGAGCGAATCAGCTGTTTAGACAAGAACAGGGACTGAGGGGGAGAGAGAGAGAGAGAGAGAGAGAGAGAGAGAGAGAGAGAGCGTAGAGTATTCAGTGTTCTCCTGCAGGCTTAATAATAATAATAATAATAATAATAATAATAATATTAATCATAATCCCACTAAACTTTGGCACGTAGCGTTGCCAGCACATGCGTCAAAGTACATGAAAGTGTGCGTCCTGATGGGGAATCGTGAGCTGAGACTTTTCTAAGAGATTCGACCGGCCGTTTCCCCAAAAAGTGCGAGAAATTGTCCCATTGACTTGAATGGGTTTCTGCGTGAAGAGAGCAATAAAACATCTTTGTTCCCATAGTGACTCGTCATACTTTATCGTAGAGAAATGATTTAAAGTTTAAAGCGTTGACAAAAGTCTGGCGTTTATTCGCCCAATTGTGTATTTGTTGATAGCTGGCAGTTTTCATGTAATTATTGTTCAAGTTTATGAGCATTTGGGACCGTTTCAGAGTTTACAATGGGTGTGTCTGGGCAGAGCGTTCAGAGGAGAGAATACTGACTGAGAGCAGCGACAGAAACTTGTAAAATAACTACGCATTTTGTCTTTAGTCCCACTCTTCATTCACCACTGCTGGATGAAACCGGAGGACGTGTTGTGCTTGTGCTTCACATGCGTCCTGGAATCCAACACACTTTTACGTTTCGTCAGCAGCCCGAAAGCGACATGCAGTCCATCAGCTGCTGCATTGACTCCATGTTAACTCTGACCAGTGTTCTCTCATGAAGCAAAGAGGAGCCCTTCAGGAACGGCTCAACACCAGTGCTCTGAACACAGAGGGGAGGAGCAACGCTCACATGTTTAACAAACAGAAGGAGCGCATCAGCGTTCAGCTGCTTCTTTCCTGTTCATTGAACTACTTGGTGATGTGTCCATGTTTTTGCCTCTGAAGCCGGGTTTAAGATGGTTTTGGAGACAATCCAGTCCCAGACTTAAGGCCTGCCCTTCACCCTGGTACCCATCACCATGGTAACCAGTGACCTGTGTCTATGAGGCAATAGCTGCTCTGAAGTCATCACACAGACAGAAAGGACTCAATCACAGTTATGATCTACTTCCATTCTAAGCTTCGTTTCGGTGCTTTTTTCTCACTGAAGCGTTCGGCCCTCACGATGTGTTCAAGGACCGTCAGAAAGATGGCAATGTGTGTGTGTGTGTGTGTGTGTGTGTGTGTGTGTGTGTGTGTGTGTGTGTGTGTGTGTGTGTGTGTTTACCTTGGGGGGCAGCTTGGCGTAGGCCTTCAGTCTGGTCCAGACCTCCGCCTGGAAGCTGCTGTCGGGGAAAACCTCCGTCACCAGGCCGCGTTCACAGGCTTGAACCGCCGACAGCTTCTTGTTGAACAGCAGCATCTCACTGGCCTGGGGACAGGAAGGGTCAGCATCGACCAATCAAACGCTCTGCAGGTCTGTCTGTCTGCTAGCTGTCTATAGGTCTGTCTGTCTATAGGTCTGTCTGTTAGCTGTCTGTCTGTCTCTCTGTCTGTCTGTCTGTACCTTGGCATGGCCCATGATCTTAGGGAAGGTGTAGGAGGAGCATCCCTCTGCGCTCTGACCCAGCTGAGTGAAGGGAGTGTGGAAGGAGGCCTGAGGGAGAAGACATGATATTTGTATTTTATATATATATATATATATATATATATATATATATAAAAATAAATAAATAAGTGTGTATAAGTACCTGGTCCGTAGTGTGTGGTATATATATATATATAAATAAATGTGTATAAGTACCTGGTCCGTAGTGTGTGGTATATATATATATATATAAATAAGTGTGTATAAGTACCTGGTCCGTAGTGTGTGGTATATATATATATATATATATATAAATAAGTGTGTATAAGTACCTGGTCCGTCGCATACACCAGGTCAAACAGTCCCAACACCGTCACAGAGATTCCTACAGCCGGTCCGTTCACCACGGCAACCAGCGGCTTGGGGAAGTCGATGTAGGCCTTCACGTACTTCCTGTGAGGGAACATTAGTATTAGTAGTATTATTATTATTAATGTGAGATGATGGTGGTACGTTCATATTAATGACTCAAATTGGTTTATTATTATTGTTGTTATTATTATTATTATTTCTATTAATCAAAACAGAAATGAATAATAATCTTAAATATCGACTAATAAAGTAATATAATATCTATAATAATAATATAGAGTTGAAGCTCTGCTTCATCTTAATGGACTTTTATTAATAATCAGAACGACGAGGCTGAGACGATATATTTATTCTAATAAAATGTTTTGGATTAAAAATCATAATGTGAAGCTTCGTTTTGAAGCGTTGGTCACTTGTGATGTATTCAAGGAGCGTGGGACAGGTGAAAACCTGCCGACAACGAGGGCTTCTACAGCTGCTGGCTGACCGGATCAGACTAAACAAAACCCATCAGCAGGTCTAGACCTCGGGACCAGGCGAGCCAATCAGAGCTCACCTGAGCAGGTCTCCCCCCTGCTGGGCCATCGCCTCCACTCCTCCCTCGGGAATGTTGGTGAAGTTGGACAGGTCGTTCCCACTGCAGTAGAAATCACCGGCGCCTGAAGTAATGAAATGATACATGAACAAGCAGGAAAGGGTGTGTGTGTACGTGTGTGTGTGTGTGTTTGTGTGTATGTGTATGTGTGTGTACGTGTGTATGTGCATGTGTACGTGTATACGTGTGTATGTCTGTGTGTGTGTGTGTGTGTATGTGTGTGTACGTGTGTATGTGTATGTGTGTGTACGTGTATACGTGTGTATGTCTGTGTGTGTGTGTGTGTGTGTACACGTCTGTGTGTGTGTGTGTGTACACGTCTGTGTGTGTGTGTGTGTGTGTGTGTGTATACGTGTGTATGTCTGTGTGTGTGTGTCTGTGTGTGTGTGTGTGTGTGTGTACACGTCTGTGTACGTGTGTGTATCTGTACCAGTAAAAACGGTGATGACTGATTCGTCGTTCGCTGCCTGATCCAGAGCTGCCATAATCTCGTTGTACATCTGAAAGAAAAGAAGAAATGGAACGTAAGAACAAACACGTTTGTGTACAAATAATAATAAATAATCAAACGTCATAAAACAAATACAAAAGTTTTTAAAGTTATTAAAATGAACTTTCATGTAGTGTTGGTTCTAACGCCCCCTGTGGACTAAAGAGGTAGTGTTGGTTCTAACGCCCCCTGTGGACTAAAGAGGTAGTGTTGGTTCTAACGCCCCCTGTGGACTAAAGAGGTAGTGTTGGTTCTAACGCCCCCTGTGGACTAAAGAGGTAGTGTTAGTTCTGGTGCCCCCTGTGGACTGAAGAGGTAGTGTTGGTTCTAGTGCCCCCTGTGGACTGAAGAGGTAGTGTTGGTTCTAGTGCCCCCTGTGGACTAAAGAGGTAGTGTTGGTTCTAGTGCCCCCTGTGGACTGAAGAGGTAGTGTTGGTTCTAGTGCCCCCTGTGGACTGAAGAGGTAGTGTTGGTTCTAACGCCTCCTGTGGACTAAAGTGGTAGTGTTGGTTCTGGTGCCCCCTGTGGACTGAAGAGGTAGTGTTGGTTCTAGTGCCCCCTGTGAAGTAAAGCGGTAGTGTTGGTTCTAGTGCCCCTTGTGGACTAAAGTGGTAGTGTTGGTTCTAACGCCCCCTGTGGACTAAAGTGGTAGTGTTGGTTCTAACGCCCCCTGTGGACTGAAGCGGTAGTGTTGGTTCTGGCGCCCCCTGTGGACTAAAGAGGTAGTGTTGGTTCTGGCGCCCCCTGTGGACTAAAGCGGTAGTGTTGGTTCTAACGCCCCCTGTGGACTAAAGCGGTAGTGTTGGTTCTGGCGCCCCCTGTGGACTAAAGTGGTAGTGTTGGTTCAAACGCCCCCTGTGGACTAAAGTGGTAGTGTTGGTTCTAACGCCCCTTGTGGACTAAAGCGGTAGTGTTGGTTCTGGCGCCCCCTGTGGACTAAAGTGGTAGTGTTGGTTCTGGTGCCCCCTGTGGACTAAAGTGGTAGTGTGGTTCTAGTGCCCCCTGTGGACTGAAGAGGTAGTGTTGGTTCTAACGCCTCCTGTGGACTAAAGTGGTAGTGTTGGTTCTGGTGCCCTCTGTGGACTAAAGAGGTAGTGTTGGTACTGGCGCCCCCTGTGGACTAAAGTGGTAGTGTTGGTACTGGCGCCCCCTGTGGACTAAAGCGGTAGTGTTGGTACTAGTGCCCCCTGTGAACTAAAGCGGTAGTGGTGGTTCTAGTGCCCCTTGTGGACTAAAGTGGTAGTGTTGGTTCTAACGCCCCCTGTGGACTAAAGCGGTAGTGTTGGTTCTGGCGCCCCCTGTGGACTAAAGTGGTAGTGTTGGTTCTGGTGCCCCCTGTGGACTAAAGAGGTAGTGTTGGTTCTGGTGCCCCCTGTGGACTAAAGAGGTAGTGTTGGTTCTAGTGCCCCCTGTGGATTAAAGAGGTAGTGTGGTTCTAGTGCCCCCTGTGGATTAAAGTGGTAGTGTTGGTTCTGGTGCCCCCTGTGGACTAAAGTGGTAGTGTTGGTTCTGGTGCCCCCTGTGGACTAAAGAGGTAGTGTTGGTTCTGGTGCCCCCTGTGGACTAAAGAGGTAGTGTTGGTTCTAGTGCCCCCTGTGGACTAAATAGGTAGTGTTGGTTCTGGCGCCCCCTGTGGACTAAAGTGGTAGTGTTGGTTCTGGTGCCCCCTGTGGACTAAAGTGGTAGTGTGGTTCTAGTGCCCCCTGTGGACTGAAGAGGTAGTGTTGGTTCTGGTGCCCTCTGTGGACTAAAGTGGTAGTGTTGGTTCTAACGCCCCCTGTGGACTAAAGTGGTAGTGTTGGTTCTAACGCCCCCTGTGGACTGAAGCGGTAGTGTTGGTTCTGGCGCCCCCTGTGGACTAAAGAGGTAGTGTTGGTTCTGGCGCCCCCTGTGGACTAAAGCGGTAGTGTTGGTTCTAACGCCCCCTGTGGACTAAAGCGGTAGTGTTGGTTCTGGCGCCCCCTGTGGACTAAAGTGGTAGTGTTGGTTCAAACGCCCCCTGTGGACTAAAGTGGTAGTGTTGGTTCTAACGCCCCCTGTGGACTAAAGCGGTAGTGTTGGTTCTGGCGCCCCCTGTGGACTAAAGTGGTAGTGTTGGTTCTGGTGCCCCCTGTGGACTAAAGTGGTAGTGTGGTTCTAGTGCCCCCTGTGGACTGAAGAGGTAGTGTTGGTTCTAACGCCTCCTGTGGACTAAAGTGGTAGTGTTGGTTCTGGTGCCCTCTGTGGACTAAAGAGGTAGTGTTGGTACTGGCGCCCCCTGTGGACTAAAGTGGTAGTGTTGGTACTGGCGCCCCCTGTGGACTAAAGCGGTAGTGTTGGTACTAGTGCCCCCTGTGAACTAAAGCGGTAGTGTTGGTTCTAGTGCCCCTTGTGGACTAAAGTGGTAGTGTTGGTTCTAACGCCCCCTGTGGACTAAAGCGGTAGTGTTGGTTCTGGCGCCCCCTGTGTACTAAAGTGGTAGTGTTGGTTCTGGTGCCCCCTGTGGACTAAAGAGGTAGTGTTGGTTCTGGTGCCCCCTGTGGACTAAAGAGGTAGTGTTGGTTCTAGTGCCCCCTGTGGATTAAAGAGGTAGTGTGGTTCTAGTGCCCCCTGTGGATCAAAGTGGTAGTGTTGGTTCTGGTGCCCCCTGTGGACTAAAGTGGTAGTGTTGGTTCTGGTGCCCCCTGTGGACTAAAGAGGTAGTGTTGGTTCTGGTGCCCCCTGTGGACTAAAGAGGTAGTGTTGGTTCTAGTGCCCCCTGTGGACTAAAGAGGTAGTGTTGGTTCTGGCGCCCCCTGTGGACTAAAGTGGTAGTGTTGGTTCTGGTGCCCCCTGTGGACTAAAGTGGTAGTGTGGTTCTAGTGCCCCCTGTGGACTGAAGAGGTAGTGTTGGTTCTGGTGCCCTCTGTGGACTAAAGAGGTAGTGTTGGTACTGGCGCCCCCTGTGGACTAAAGTGGTAGTGTTGGTACTGGCGCCCCCTGTGGACTAAAGTGGTAGTGTTGGTACTGGCGCCCCCTGTGGACTAAAGTGGTAGTGTTGGTACTGGCGCCCCCTGTGGACTAAAGAGGTAGTGTCTCTGAGCCCTTGAGGAAACACTTCACCTGAGGCGTGATGGCGTTTTTCTTGGCCGGCCGGTTCAGGGTGATGGTGGTGATGTCATCCTCCGTGGTGACCAATAGCGTCTCGTACGTCGTCCCGCTCCCAGCAGGCTTTGCGGCAAGCTGGGCGGAGCTCCCGCCTTCTGCGGCCACCAGGGAGCCAATCAGGTCGCAGTACTGCTGCCGGGCTTCCTCCTGCGGGACACAAACCGATTCAGGCCTCCGACCCGCTAGCCCTGCAGAGCCCAGGTGAGCCGATGGGTCCTACCTGAGACACGGAGCCCAGAGACCGCCACGCGTCCCACTTCACCTTGTTGACGAAGTCCAGCATGCCGGGTTTGGGGGTGTTGCAGGGACCCTGAGTGGCCTGCAGGAAGAGGAGGAATAAACTTCAAAATAAAAGTCCTGCAACCATCATGAGTAGAAGAGAAGAAGTTCAGTGCAGAACAGTTATTATGACATCATTCTTAAAGAAGAAACAAACAACGCTGAATTTCTTCAATAATATATCGAAATATAAGTTTTACTAATTAAAAAAAGAGGCTCCACATGTTTTATATATTAAACTATTCTCATGCTTATGTTAGATATCATCGCTTTGGTCACATTGTCTTCAGCTCAAGGCGACGTTCCTCAAAAAAAAGCTGTTAGACGTGCAGAGACTCTGGAGGAAACTCATTCATTAAGTCGCTGGAAGGCCACGCGCCTGTCTCTTTAAGAGGGACCCTTCACAATAAAAGCCCCAGTGACCCTGACCTGTTTGAACAGAGCGTAGATCCTCAGCTTGGCCTCGTTCCCCGGGTCCTCCTTCAGCGAGGACAGCCGGCTCTTGGCTTGCTCAAACTGCTCCGCCGTCGCACCTGCACACAGAACCCGGGTCTGAAGGTGAGGTTCTGGGTTCTGGGTTCTACGGCCTCGGTTCCGTCTGTCAGAAGCACTTAAACACCAGAAAGCACTTAAATACCAGAAAGTATTTCAATACCACAAAGTATTTAAATACTGCTGCAGGTCAAACCAACTGAGGTTACAGCCAGACTCTTCTTCACGACGCTGCAGTCCTTAGACGCACCAGGACCCTAAAGGACCAGGACCTTGACGCACCAGGACCTTAAAGGACCAGGACCCTGATGTACCAGGACCTTAAAGGACCAGGACCCTAAAGGACCAGGACCCTGATGTACCAGGACCTTAAAGGACCAGGACCCTGATGCACCAGGACCTTAAAGGACCAGGACCAGGACCCTGTCGCACCAGGACCCTGACGTACCAGGACCTTAAAGGACCAGGACCCTGATGCACCAGGACCTTAAAGGACCAGGACCCTGATGCACCAGGACCTTAAAGGACCAGGACCAGGACCCTGACGTACCAGGACCCTGACGTACCAGGACCCTGGTGGACCAGGACCCTGACGTACCAGGACCCTGGTGGACCAGGACCCTGGTGGACCAGGACCCTGACGTACCAGGACCCTGGTGGACCAGGACCCTGACGTACCAGGACCCTGACGTACCAGGACCCTGACGTACCGTACTTTTGTCCGTATTCCTTTTGAAACATCTGCGGGTGAATAAGCGCTCTGACTCTTCCTCGTGACTCTAACCCTTCAGCCGTGAACCAGGAGGCGGCAGGACTCACCCATCAGGGGGGCGGCCGAGCTGTGGAACTTCAGACCGGGAACGCTGGAGAACCTGAAGAACCACAGAACCAGAAAACACCAGTTACACAACCAGAGGAGAACGCTTCAAGAGGCTGGAGAACCAATGAATGAAGCCGGGTTCTGCCACAGTCTGAACAATGGGGTTCATGACTTTTCCATGACTTTAAACCAAATGTCCATTACTATTACAAATTTCCATGACTTTAAACCACATTTCCATGACTTTTCCACATTTCTATGACTTTTCCATGACTTTAAACCAAATGTCATGACAAACATTTAGTGAAATCTGGGTGTAAACAGTAAAAAGTGAGTAAATGTAGTATTTAAACTAACAATGAGAATACAAAGCATACAGTAAACCTTAAATGACTCAAATGAATGAGACAATAGTTTGATTAAAATAATAAACATTCATATAGATGCCTGTATGTATGCCTGCTTATATTCTGAGTCTTTCTTTTAAAAGCATATTTATTATTTAAATGGAAGGTCAAATGAACGACATGAACACATGAATATAACACATTTACAGAACACATGACGTCACTGCTCCAGCTGACCCTCGCTCCGTGGATGTGGAGCAGAGGTCACGTGGGTCGCAGCTCCGCGTTAAGGACTCTACAGGTGACAATGAGGCCCTCACCTGCTGAGCCGCACGCAGCGCCAGGGAGCGGACAGCTTCAGGGCCACGGCCGCCATTTGCAGGCGGAGACGGAGGTCCTGAGGGCGGCAGGACGGAGTGAGGGAGCCGGGGAGGAGGAAGCGCCGGTGTACACCGCGGGGTCCCGCCCACTCTGCGCGCCTCTGCTCTCCCATTGGCTGCCCGGTAGCGAGAGAACGCCTGCACCAATGAGACCGCACGCTTCAAAGAAAAGACCCGCCTCTGTGCGTGAGCTCGGCCAATCGGCGTCGAGAGCTCGGAACGCTTTCAGCCGTCTTCCATAAGCTCGTTGGAGACGAGCCAGATAAGCGCGCAATGCATGCCGGCTAGATTTCTGCACGGTTTGATGCCGACTTGCTCTGACGTCATGCACACGTGGTCAACGATGATAGGCTCGTTGGAAAGAGTCGAATGGACAGTTTTCAGCTGCCTTCAAAGAACACACAGGAAGTCACAGAAACAGACTTCCTGTTAGTTCTGTAGGCTTCTTGTAGTTTACAGACCTCGTTCTGATTTATTCATATGTGTTTATAAATATATATTTATAGAAATGTCTGTGTAGCTGCATCCTTTTTATGTCTACCTGTGAAATACATTACTACTGGTTCAGATGTGTGTTGTATAAATACTCTTTATTATATTATGCTTATTATTATTATTGTTATTATTATTATTATTATTAATTAGGCTCATCTCCAACGAGCCTAATCTCACGAGACCGAGGACACTTTTTGTGATTCCTTTTTGTGAGTTTGTGACTTACCTCTTTTCCTTGTGCCAAAGATACCGTGCCTGCCGCTCACCCTGTAGCTCACCCTGCCGCTCACCCTGCCGCTCACCCTGTAGCTCACCCTGTAGCTCACCCTGCAGCTCACCCTGCAGCTCACCCTGTAGCTCACCCTGCCGCTCACCCTGTAGCTCACCCTGTAGCTCACCCTGTAGCTCACCCTGCCGCTCACCCTGCCGCTCACCCTGTAGCTCACCCTGTAGCTCACCCTGCAGCTCACCCTGCAGCTCACCCTGTAGCTCACCCTGTAGCTCACCCTGTAGCTCACCCTGCCGCTCACCCTGCCGCTCACCCTGTAGCTCACCCTGTAGCTCACCCTGCAGCTCACTCTGTAGCTCACCCTGTAGCTCACCCTGTAGCTCACCCTGCCGCTCATCTCAGCATCTCTTGGGTCAGGATCCGGGTCAGGACCCGGTCCTGGGGGCTCCTGAGGGTCAGGACCCGGTCCCTGTCCCTCCGGAGGGTCAGGACCCGGTCCCTGTCCCTCCGGAGGGTCAGGACCCGGTCCTGGGGGCTCCGGAGGGACAGATGAAAGGAGGCTCACCTGAACCCACTTCCTCCTGTCACACAGAAAGATCCAGATCCAGAGCAACATGAAGGAGCTGATGTTCAACTTGTTCTAGTTCTTCACACAGAAAGCTTCTAGATTCTAGCTGAGAGACTCATGAACACATCATATTAATAAGAGGATGTGTGAGCTCTCTCTCTCACACACACACACACACACACACACACACTTCTACATGAATTCACCTGCTTTCCTGTAAATGAAAAAGGGGCGGAGCCACAGTGACAATGTGATCAGTAACATGAGAACATGCGTCATGAAGTTCAGACTCCATTTAGAGTCAACGCAGCAGAAGAAGAGACGTTGGAGGCTGAAGCAGAGTGAGTGTTGATCCAACATTTAATAGTTTTACTGTCGAAGTCTGTGAGTCAGTTTTCTCCCTGAGGACTGTAGAGGAGAGGAATGCTAGAATGAACGTCTGTGGATAAAAAGAGACTCGTAAAAAAGCGGGAGATTTACATAATTTGCTTGGTATTTGGTGTTATAGGGTGTGACAAACTTCTTCGTCGTGTGTGTGTGTGTGTGTCTGTGAGTGTGTGTGTGTGTGTTACTTCCTGTTCTCTCCTCTTGATTCTTGTGTCGTGAGCTCACAGTGTTCCTGTTTATCTCTCAGACTGACTTCAGATCAGAAGATGAGAGGTTGTGAGGAAGAGGAGGAAGAGGAGGAAGAGGAGGAAGAGGAGGACAGAGCAGAGTCTCTGGTCTCCGGCTGTCTGTCCATGAAGAGTGATCGCTCCAAAGATCATCCTCTACTCTTCAGTAATGAAACTGGACCCTCAGACTCAAAGTAAGAGAACTTTAATAACTCATTCAGGACTCATGTTCAGTTCCTGGACCTCTGACAATGTTTTCTGTACATTTAGAGATTTAGAGTTGAGTTTGAGGTTCTTCCTCTTCGTCTCAGTGACAGCTGTCAGTCACCTAGAAAAGCTGTGATGCTTATGAATTGTTCTGCATTTCTAAAACAGTTTTCTGTTCAGCAAATCATTAGCGAGTCGTGAAAATAAATTCTTGCTCAAGTGATTGAAAAGATTTGTGTTAAAAATCCATCCATCCATTATCAGCCGCTTATCCGGGGTCGGGTCGCGGTGGCAGCAGGTCCATCAGGCCGACCCAGGCTTCCCTCTCACCCGCAACACTTTCCAGCTCATTCTGGGGGATCCCGAGGCGTTCCAAGGCCAGCCGGGAGATATAATCCCTCCAGCGTGTCCTCGGTCTTCCCCGGGGTCTCCTACCAGTTGGACGTGCCTGGAAAACCTCTAATGGGAGGCGTCCAGGAGGCATCCTGACTAGATGCTGAACCACCTCAGCTGACTCCTTTCGACACGAAGGAGCAGCGACTCGACTCCAAGCTCCCTCCTGATGTCCGAGCTCCTTACCCTATCTCTAAGGGTGAGCCCGGCCACCCTGCGGAGGAAGCTCATTTCGGCCGCTTGTATCCGAGACCTCGTTCTTTCGGTCACGACCCAGAGTTCGTGACCATAGGTGAGGGTTGGAACATAGACCGACCAGTAAATGGAGAGCTCTCTTCACCAAGACAGACCGGTATAGCGGCTGTTTTACTGCTGCAGCCGCACCGATCAATCTCCAGCTCCACCTTACCCTCGCTCATGAACAAGACCCAGAGATACTTGAACTCCTTCGCTTCCTTCACAAAAACCCCAGAGGGACCCGGTCGAAAGCCTTCTCCAAGTCTACAAAGCACATGTAGACTGGTTGGGTAAACTCCCAGGACCCCTCCAGTGGTCTTTGAGGGTAAAGAGCTGGTCCACTGTTCCACTGCCGGGACGGAATCCACACTGCTCGTCTGGAATCTGAGGTTCGACAAGCGGTCGGAGCCTCCCTTTCAGCACCCTGGCATAAGCTTTTCCCGGGAGGCTGAGCAGTGTGATGCCACGATAGTTTGAGCACACTCTCCGGTCCCCCTTCTTGAAGATGGGAACCACCACCCCGGTCTGCCAGTCCATGGGCACTGTTCCCGACCTGAAAAGGCGTGTCAGCCTAGACAGCCCAACAATGTCCAGCGCTTTCAGCATCTCAGGGCGGATCTCATCCAGCCCCGGCGCCTTGCCACCAAGGAACTTTTTGACTACCTTAGCGACCTCTGCCAGGGATATAGGTGCAACCACTCCAAAGTCTTCAGGCGCTGCCCCCTCTCCAGGGGACTTGTTGGCCGGGTTTAGGAGTTCCTCAAAGTGCTCTTTCCACCGCCCGATGATGTCCCCAGTCCGGGTCAGCAGTCCCCCCCCCCCCCCCCTCCCCGCTGAGAACAACCTGGGGTAGGCCCTGCTTTCCCTTCCTGAGCTGTCGGATGGTTTGCCAGAACCTCCTTGAGGCCAACCGAAAGTCTTTCTCCATGGCCTCCCCGAACTCCTCCCATGCCCGAGTTCTAGCATCCGCGACCATCGCAGCTGCAGCCCTTCTGGTCTGCCGGTACCCATCAGCTGCTTCAGGAGAACCCTCGGCCAGCCAGACCTGAAAGGCCTCCTTCAGTTTGACGGTTTCCCTCACCCCCAGTGTCAACCATCGGGTTCTCGGGTTGCCGCTACAGCACCGATTACCTTCCAACTACAGCTCCTAGCGGCCGCGTCCACAATAGAGGCTTTGAACATGGTCCACTTGGATTTCATGTCCCCTTAGATGTCATCTAAGAGCACTAATACACACTTTAAACCCTTCTACATAACTACAGTAACAGTAGTTTGTGTATTCAGATCTACTTTAATGTCTTTGTTGTTATCAAAGATTAATTTTGAATAAAATCCTCTTGATGTTTGCAGAGTTGAGTCCAGACAGAGAGCAGAGTCTCCAGGATCCATCTGTCTGTCCATGAAGAGTGATCGGTCCATAGGTAATCCTCCAGACTTCAGTAATGAACCTGGACCCTCAGACACAAAGTAAGAGAACTTCTACTATTAAAAAAAACAAAAAAAAAACTGTTCTTTGAACCTTAAATATATGGTACGTATGAAAAGCTGCAGGTTGTCTTGAGATTCCTCGGACCACTAAACTTGGACACAGCCAACATTATTCCCAGTCGCCTACCCATGCATATACTGAGCACTGAAACCACAGACAGTGGGACGCCTGCGGTTCTCATGATAATTAGCGTCAGCTGGAGTTCATACTGACAGTGGTGCGGCCAGGTCCTTCAAGTGGTCCATCAGAGGATCTGTTCGAAACCAACTCTACATGTTCTGTGCACCATCCAGCTGCCACTGGGAGAGGAAGACCACCCAACCTGGAGAGGAAGAGCTGGGGTATTGAAGCGGCCATTTTGGCATCTCAAAAAGGCAACACGTTTCAACATTGTCTTGTCTTACATGAATTATTTAATTTTGTTTATGTAAGAGCCCCTCCCATTTGTTATGACATCAATCAAATACTTTATTGTTTGAGGGAAACATGTAAACGTTCATATGTATATACTGTAGGGGACTGCCTCGGGCCCCAATTTGCACTTTGTTTTCCATTATCAAGGGCAAGTAATGAAAAGTATGCTTGTACCCGGCTCCGTTGTGCACCACTTTGTCTGTTCTCCTTCTAACTTTTATGGCTCTAGGAATTATATGTCTGAAGATATTGGAGCTTAAATCTAGCTTCCGGCCTCAGAAGCTTTTTGAGGTTGAAAATGACTCAATTACCAGGGACAAAAATGAATATGGTAATCTTAAAATTAAGCCAACAATGTTTAATCAATTTTCCTTTTGTTGTCAAATAGTGCATACATACATTTTGAACAAACACTAAGACACAGTAAAGGACACAATCAGCTCATAATGGAGGACCTTTACTGACCAACCAACAAATCATTGTAGTAATAAAGAAATGTCTCCACAGAGAGAAGAGGAGTCTTGTTCCTGAGGAGGAGTTGATGTCCAGAACCAGAACCAGAGCTGGACTGCAGGCAGCCAGTGAGAACAGCACTGTACAGAGTAAGACCCACCATGTCTCTGCTGATGTCTTCATGTCTGGAAACAGGAAGTGTTGTTCTCATACAGGAACTCTTGTTGAGTCTCACAGAAGACATTTAAGATCTGCTCCAGCAGACAGTTCTGCTCTGCATCCCTGTTCTTCTTTGAGAGACAATATGAACCCACAATACATAAATGAAGGTTATGTTTTGGTTTCATGATAGCGCCCCGTCTTTGCATGAACCAATCAGAATGCTGTTGGTTCTTTACTTGTCTCTTGCTGGGCTCAGTGAGCGTTGATCCAGGCCATGAATACATTTCCACTGCAGCCTCACAGCAGGAAAACCCATCTGAGCTGTTGAGGCTCTGTTTGGTAGCAGGTCAACAGCACCATGACGGAGACGGTCTCCTCCCTCAAACCAAAACCACGTCTGTAGCTCCACTGACTGGATCAACAGGTGTCTGTGCTGCTGACCAGAGAGAAAGCTCTCTGTGTTCACATCCCACTACTTTGTAGCTTCTAACTGAACCAAACTGAAAGTTACTTCACTCACGAGTCCTCGTCTGTACCTTCAGATATCGGCCTGATTTGATAGTTTTACTGATTGTTTTAGTCAAATCAATATCATGTCTTCTTCATGTGTTCTCTCTTGTTTCTCTGGTTCAGCAGATCGTGGTCTGCAGGAGGTTTTAGATGAACACAAGATCAGTCTGAAGAAGAGATGTGAACGTGTGACTGAAGGAAGTGGTGAAACAGGAAGTGGAACCCTCCTCAACAGGATCTACACTGAGCTCTACATCACAGAGGGACAGAGTGAAGAGGTTAATACCCAACATGAGGTGAGGCAGCTGGAGTCAGCCTCCAAGAAGAAGACCCTCCATGACACTCCCATCAAGTGCCACGACATCTTTAAAGCCTCAGCTGACCAGCAGAGACGCATCAGAGTGGTTCTGACCAACGGCGTCGCTGGCGTTGGAAAAACCTTCTCGGTGCAGAAGTTCACTCTGGACTGGGCCGAGGGTTTGGAAAACCAGGACGTGGGTCTGGTGGTTGTGCTTTCGTTCAGGGAGCTGAACTTGATCAGAGATGAGCGGTTCAGTCTTCTCAAGCTGCTCCATGTGTTCCATCCAACATTACAGATGGTCCCAGCAGAGCAGCTCTCTGTCTGGAAGCTTCTGTTCATCTTTGATGGTCTGGATGAAAGCAGACTTGCTTTGGACTTCATCAACAATGAGGTCGTGTGTGATGTCACACAGAAGGCATCGGTCAACGTGCTGCTGACGAACCTCATCCAGGGGAACCTGCTGCCCTCGGCTCTCGTCTGGATAACTTCCAGACCTGCAGCAGCCAATCAGATCCCTCCTACTCGTGTTGACCGGCTGACAGAAGTACGAGGCTTCACCGACCCCCAGAAGGACGAGTACTTCAGGAGGAGGTTCAGTGATGAAGAGCAGTCCAGCAGAATCATCTCACACATCAAAACCTCCAGGAGCCTCCACATCATGTGTCTAATCCCAGTCTTCTGCTGGATCACTGCTACAGTTCTGGACCACATGTGGACCACAGACCAGAGAGGCGAGCTGCCCAAGACCCTGACCGACATGTACTCACACTTCCTGCTGGTCCAGACCAAGAGGAAGAAGCAGAAGTACCATGAGGGACATGAGACGAGTCCTCAGGAGCTGATGGAGGCTGACGGGGAAGTTCTTCTGAAGCTGGGGAGGCTGGCGTTTGAACATCTGGAGAAAGGAAGCATCATGTTCTACCAAGAAGACCTGGAGCAGTGTGGTCTTGATGTCACGGAGGCCTCGGTGTTCTCAGGAGTCTGTACACAGATCTTCAGAAGAGAGAGTGTGATCTTCCAGAAAACCGTCTACTGCTTTGTTCATCTGAGTGTTCAAGAGTTTCTGGCTGCCGTCTACATGTTCCACTGTTTCACACACAGGAAGACAAAGGTACTGGAGGACTTCATGGGAGACGACTGTAATTACATGGACAGTTCCTCATCCCTGGATAGTAGTTCATCTGTGACTGAGGAGGATAATGATTGTGATAATGACAATCTTTATGATGAATATCATGAGATCACTGATTCATCTCTGGAGGACTTCCTGGTGAGAGCCATGGAGAAGTCCCTCAAAAGTGAAAATGGCCAGCTGGACCTGTTTGTCCGCTTCCTTCATGGCCTCTCTCTGGAGTCCAACCAGAGACTCTTAGGAGGCCTGCTGGGTCAGACAGACAACAGTCCAGAAACCATCCAGAGAGCCATCAACAACCTGAAGGAGATGAACAGTAAGAATATCTCTCCTGACAGAAGCATCAACATCTTCCACTGTCTGATCGAGATCAAGGAGCTCTCAGTTCATCAGGAGATTCAGGAGTTCATGAAGTCAGAGAACAGATCAGAAGAGATTCTCTCAGAGATCCAGTGCTCAGCTCTGTGCTACATGCTGCAGATGTCAGAGGAGGTTCTGGATGAGTTGGACCTGAACAAGTACAACACATCACTGGAGGGACGGCGGAGACTGATTCCAGCTGTGAGGAACTGCAGAAAGGCTGAGTGAGTCCAGATGTGATTAACTTCATAAATCAGTGTTGATCAGTAGTTTAGTTCTTCGAATATATAATCTATCAAATGTATTTTATTCTTAAAATAGTGTTCCAGTTGTTTGATACAACATTTTAAGTCAGTTGTATTTAGTCACAGATGTTCTTGTGGTTTCAAATGCTAATACATACAGGTATATTTAAAAAATAGTTTAGTCCTGTAACATTCAGTACTTACTGAATTTTCCAGTTGATGGAGGTGAACCTGACAGCAGCAGGTAGCTATAGTGGACATGTTTTTGTCATGAAGAAGTCTTCATGCTACCATAGGTGGCGACAGATCTGGGATCAGATCCCACTGACAGACTGACATCATGGAAGCCTCAATGTAACAACACTCTGTCTCCCTTCATCTGCACATTCAAGAAACACTCAGATTAAAATCTGCAGACCAGAGAGAGATGAGTTCTTGTTTCATGTGAAACAAAGTGAGCTGAGAGCAGCTGAACCACTGATGTGAAGAGATAATGTTCATCAGCACAGGAAGCAGGAAGTACATATTACATGTTTCACCATAACATTTTGTAATATTTGTGTCATTACAGCCTTTCTACTTGTCGACTCTCAGAGACTCACTGTGAAGTTGTGGTCTCAGCTTTGAAGTCCAACCCCTCCCACCTGAGAGAACTGGACCTGAGTTACAAGCACCTGCAGGATTCAGGAGTGGAGCTGCTGTCTGCTGGACTGGAGAGTCCTCACTGTAGACTGGAGGTTCTGAGGTCAGTCTGCTGGACTGAAGAGTCCTCACTGTAGAATGGAGGTTCTGAGGTCAGTCTGCTGGACTGAAGAGTCCTCACTGTAGAATGGAGGTTCTGAGGTCAGTCTGCTGGACTGAAGAGTCCTCACTGTAGAATGGAGGTTCTGAGGTCAGTTCACTGACTGGAAGGTTTCAGGATGTCCCTGAAAACAAAAGCAGAATCTTTGTTAGAGTAACAGAACGTAGAGAAATGAAGTGATTGACAGGAGAGTTTGTAGCTTCCAGACTCACATGGTGGTCCAGTCAGTCAGTGCAGGTGATGTCAGTTTGTTTCCTGTTTTATTTTTTAGTTCCCTGCCTATTTTGTCCTTTGCCCTGGTGTTTTTCCTGCCAGTGTGATTACCTTTTTCTGCGTTGATCAGCGTTGTGTGTTTTTGCAACGTTCCTGTCTTGAGTTCTGCTTTGATTCCTTGCCCCATTACAAACCGGCCACACATCGACCCAGCTGACCATAGTTCGGTGCAAGCTGCGCTCAAAGCCACTGTGAACTCGCCTTGCCTTTGGACGGCCTCTCAGTGTCCTCCCATTGGTCCGCAGCTTTGCCTGGTTCATGTCCCTGCAGGACCGCAGCGTCCCTCTGTTTTAGCCGAGCTCCAGGGCCCAGAGACCCAGTGGCCAGGAGTTCTGTCAT
>NC_136606.1:965664-1050664 GCF_910589615.1 Taurulus bubalis
ACGTTACGGCGAGGTTACAGGGTTTATGTAATTACATAAACTTAACGATAAGTTTAATTTTGTCTGAGCCGATAGAACTCTTCCCACAATGCTTTACTGTATTCCAGCAATTTAAATGAAGATAATCAACGTTGTGGTTCTGCAGATCCTTTAGGAGACGTCACTTGACTCATTCTTCTCTTTTCCTGTCTGATAATGGCCATGGGGCTTGGGGGTAAGATGGTTTTAACACACAGCCGTCTAAATGTGAGGCGCTTACATGAATCTTGTTTCTAGTGACGATTGGATTTATACTTTTGAGCTCTTCTATTATTTTCTCTCATAGTTTCTTTCATATTCAGTTTGCTGCATGAATGCATAAAGAGAAAGTTTGTCACCGTTTTTCTTATTTTTCACTCTTCTGTAAAGTGTCATATTTCACCCACAATGCATTGCATGTGTATTTTATAAATGGATTCAATAAAGTGGAACAACTGGTCAACAAACGCCGTCTCTCCTGGTTACGTCTCCATTGAGTCTTCTGTTGTGTGTTTCGTTGCTGAGACACACACAAACACACACACACACAAACACACACCCCTATGTATCAGGGTTACCATGTAACCAGTCAAACTTTGACTTTGCAGAGACAATTTTGATTTCCGTCCTGATTCCACTGCAGCTCTCTCTCTCTCTCTCTCTCTCTCTCTCTCTCTCTCTCTCTCTCTCTCTCTCTCTCTCTCTCTCTCTCTCTCTCTCTCTCTCTCTCTCACACTCAGCAGGACGAACAGAACGAAGGTCAGTCGGCACTCGTCTCCTCTTTTACTTTCATCTTTAAGTTATTCAACGTGAGGATTAACAGTTTCTGTCTGAACCATTAAAGTCAGAGATAATGAGACAAATAATGATATTATTTATTTATCTATTTCCATTTGTTACTTAGTTGCATTTTGTAAATTTAAGTTATGTTATATATATAAATATATTTCTACAGTATATATACACATGTACATTATTGACTACTAATGAATGTATATAGATATACATATGTATATCTATATAAAATGTGTGTATCAATGTTAAATCATTTTTTGTGTGCAACTGATTGCATATTTATTCATTTCCTTGTAGAAAAAGAAGATTGATAGAATACAGGATACTGTCGTGAGTTTATGTTCCCACAAACAGACATCGTGAACGTCCTCATCCTCCAGACCAGATATTAAAATATGTTGGTTAAACCCTGGAGTCGTATATAACTGGTAGGTTTGTGCACGTACGTGCACGAATAAATCTACCAGGTATATACTACTCCCTGGTTCTTATTCACATTATGTAATCAACTATTCTCCTTTAAAATAATACCAATACGTCTTGACAGTCAGATGGCAGATCCAGAGTCAAAGGTTCCAGAGAGGGAACAGTCGCCCGTTCTTCATCCAGTCAGCAGCCATGAAGGAGGGCCGGAGGAGGAAGAGGGAGGAGGAGGAGCAGGAGGAGGAGGAGCAGGAGGAGGAGGAGCAGGAGGAGCAGGAGCAGGGCCGGAGGAGGAAGAGGGAGGAGGAGGAGCAGGAGGAGGAGGAGCAGGGCCGGAGGAGGAAGAGGGAGGAGGAGGACCAGGAGGAGGAGGAGGAGGGCCGGAGGAGGAAGAGGGAGGAGGAGGACCAGGAGGAGGAGGAGGGCCGGAGGAGGAAGAGGGAGGAGGAGGAGCAGGAGGAGCAGGAGCAGGAGGAGGAGGAGCAGGAGGAGGAGGAGGAGGGCCGGAGGAGGAAGAGGGAGGAGGAGGACCAGGAGGAGGAGGACCAGGAGGAGGAGGACCAGGAGGAGGAGGAGGACCAGGAGGAGGAGCCAGCACCAAACCCAGAGCTCCTCTGCTTCATATCCACAGAGGTTCAGACAACAAGTTGATTCATAAACTGAATATGTTTAGTTTTTTGTCCCTTTGACCTGTCTTCTTTCATCCAGGTGCTCCTGGAGGACGTCGGCGGATCGGAGGCCAGAACCTGAGAGCCGCTGATCTCACGTCTCCTCCGCCGGCGGCTCCGTCCTCCAACACTGGAACCTCCGTGAGTGAACAGTACCGGCCGCCGGCCACCGGAGGCGCTGTTCCGTACGCGCGTTCTGTTGTCTTAAACCAGAAAGATGCACTCAGTGTCGACGAGAGACACACACACACACACACACACACACACACACACACACACACACACACACACACACACACACACACACACACACACACACACACAAACAAGTCTGAAGTGAGTCTCCAGGATTTAGAAGACGGATCAGCATCCTCGAGTGACATCACTCGAGGATGCTGACTCGAGTGATGTCACTCGAGTTAGCGTCGGCTGAAGCCTGAAGAAAGTGCTACTAACGTAACACAAACCAATCACTGACTGAACTGGCGACAACCAGATGCATTGTGGGTAACGTAGGCACCAAGTTTTATCAAACAAGAGGAGCGTGTGGAATCATACTAATACTACTAATGTACCATGCAGTGACATCACCGTAACCCTCAGGGACTACTTTCTCTCTCCAGGTGTCCGGCAAGAGGACGGCGCTGCTGTCCAATGAGGCGAGGAGAGAGATGGCGAGGCGCGCCCGAGCCCTGAAGGAGGACAGACGGGCGGCGCTGGACGGCCGACACCGATACCTCATCAGCAGGCTGGTGGGCGCCGGGACGCTGCCGGAGCCGGAGGCGGAGGACGCCGTCGTCTCTGACGACCAGGTGGACTACAAAACCTATATTTAATACACCAATACATGAACTTATATCAATAAAACCCCTTCAGTTCCCTTTCCTCAAAATAATAATGAACAATAACAATAATTGCATTAATAATACTTATAATAGAAAAATACAGTGACAATAATGATGATGACAATATGCATAATAATCAATAATATAAATTATTATTGATAATAATAATAATAAAAACAATATTAATACTGATTAATATTAACAATATATACAAAGATAACAATTATAATAATGATAGTAAAAACATTAATTGCAATTATTTTAATATTATATATATGATATAAATAATCATTTATGTATATGATATATATATATATTTATATCATATATATATACACTTTTTGAAATTGACTGCTGATTTTGTACAAAATACCAATGAAATGTAAATCTATTACAGCTGCACTGAAAGTGGTAAATGACATTTGTGTTGCTCTTGACAAGAAGCAGCATTGTGCGTCTCTGTTCATTGATCTGTCCAAAGCATTTGACACAGTGGACCATGATGTTTTAAGGCTGAGGCTCCTCATCAGGTTGGTTCACGAGCTACCTTGAGAATATGTCTCAGTGCATCAGTATGAGGGTCTATTCTCTGATATTGCTACCGTCTGTAAAGGTGTGCCACAGGGCTCTGTATTAGGTCCACTTTCATTTACTTTTCATATAAATAATCTGCGCCAAAATGTGGTGGACGCTAACTGTCACTTCTATGCTGATGATACTGTGATATATTGCTGTGTCAACTCTTGTGCAGGCAATTGATCTCCTGCAAAATGCTTTTAATGTTGCTCAAAATACCCCCTTTTCAACTGAAACTCGTTTTAAAAACAGATAAGATAAAACTTATGTTGTTTTCAATAGTCAGAGTAGAGCACCGAATATCCCTTCAGTGGTCACTCTTGAAGGAAGTGGAATAGAGGTTGTTCACTTTTCAGCCAAATATATAAATTCTCCATTTTCATCGTCTGGTTCTTTTCAGTTCAGTCTGGTTGATGATTTCTTCGCTGTGAACGGATCCAGGAAGCTGATCTTCTTCTTTCAGAACGTGAAGCAGGTGAACCACCTTCCTCTTCCTCCGTAGCCACCAGGTCCTCTCTCTTCCTCACCACGCCGTCAATGTTCCTCCTCAGAACCCGGCCTCCAGTCACCCGGCCTCCGTGGACCCAGCGTCCTCCGCTGTGGCTCAGAAGAAGCTCTTCCTCACCACGGGGAGCTCTGAGGTGGGCGTGACTACAACACCGTCAGCGGGGGGCTTCATGTTTAAGGACTAACTGTAGAGCCAGGTTCACGGGTTTTGCTGGAGACCGGGTGTAACCGTGAGGCTGTTGGTGAATGCAGTGTGTCTGAGCTCAGAGCACGGCCGCCCCGCCTGTTCGATGCCCTCCATTGTCCGGCCTCGGAGGCAACAGTGGCTCTGCTTGAGTTGCTATGGCAGGAAGCTGCTTGGTTAGGCGGTTAGCCCGGTGACCCGAAACCCTCCAGCATGCTCTGGTTAGCCCGGTGACCCGAAACCCTCCAGCAAGCAGTCAGGTCCGCTTCTCTACAGTCAAACAAGCAGTTAATTACATGCATTAATAACATGAATTACATGAAGTAATACCATTAATATCGCTGCTCATGAACTCTGACTCGGAGTATTATAACTAGGGTTGGGTACGTTCCAACACGTCCGGTACCTACCGGACCGAAAAGCAACGCAGATTTCGGTGCTTCCTTCCGGTGCCTGAGCCGATTTTAATACTTTTTTTTTTTACACTACTCTGTAAAGTTGCACGGTATATAGTACTAAAAAGGTAGCGCGGTGCCCGCACGCTAAAAACGATTATTAAAATAGCGGATCAGAGCTCACTGCTGCTCTGCTCTCTGTCTGCCTGCATGCAGGGCGGGGCTCGAGGGGGCGGGGCTCGAGGGGGCGGGGCTCGAGGGGGCGGGGCTTCCAGCGCTCACACACACAGTGCGCGCACACAGAGATCGCTGCAGACACGAGCACGAGCTTTTGAACGCCGTCCTCGGCTTGATGGAACAAATCTCTCCAGTTGATATGAATGATGACGTGTAGTCCATAAAGCAGCAGTTTTAGGATCCAACAGAGTCTGAGTTCTGTTGCACACGGTCCCATCAGGCCACGTTAAGTTAAAAGGTTTGAAGCTGTAGTTTGAAGTGTGTTTTGTATGTACTTATTTATTTATTTATATCTATAGTATACTTAAAACAGTTAATAATATTGTTCAATTTGAAGAAAAAGAATTGCCTTGGCAATAAAAAAGTATGGGTTCAGGCACCGTTTAGGCACCGGTATCGTTTTAAAAGTATCGGTTTAGCACCGGTATCGGAAAAAACCCAAACGATACCCATCCCTAATTATAACACACTTGATTGCTGTTTGAAGTCTGCTTTATGCAACAGTGGAACATGTTTCATCTGCAGCCGGATGAAACCCTGATAGAATGAACATGTCGTGATGATGCATTATATAATAATAATGACCATAATGATACATGCTGTATTGAAGAAGACTTGAAACTAGAGATTGAGACATAAACTCATGTTTACAATGTTGTGGGGTGGTACAGTGGGTCCTTCAATCATTCAGAGGATTGGCAGTCCGATCCCCAGCTTCACTAGTCCCTGTCCATGTACAAGACACTAAACCCTAAGATGGCTCCTGTAAGCTGAGCCACCGGTGTGTGAATGGCAGCTACTCCAGACAGACAGGTGCCACCTTGTTGTTGTTGTTGTTGTTGTTGTTGTCATCAGTACTTTCCCACAATGTCCGGTCCAACTGATTGGACAACTGTTCTCACTCACTGCTCTTGACATGAGAATCCTCTTTAAATGTTCAGAGACGTCCACACACCGTTTAACTGGACTCACGACCGCTTGACATTTAAGTTGTTCTGGTTAATGTTTTCTTCTTGGGTTCGGATGAACTGATGACTTTAGATCCATAAAGGTTCAGACTGTCCTCCGGCTGCAGCCCAGAGACACGAGAGGTTCTCTCAAAGTCTTCCGATGAACACGAAACTAAACGCTGTTCCTTCTCTCAGCCTTTACTGGGGAAGTGTCTGTTCTTCCTGAGAACCACCGACAAGGCGATCACCACTGCCAACGTGCAGCAGGTCTGTAGCTCCGCTCCTCCAGGTTCTCTAACCCTTTACATGGGACCGGCCCTGTTGACTCGTGTCCCCGCTTGTGTCTGAAGGAGGTGAACTTCGGCATGCTGGACTGCAGCGGCGGCAGCAGCCTCCTGGACGGCCTGGAGACCCTGCTGGCTCACGTCATGCTGCCGGCCCTCCGGTCTCAGCAGGTACTCCCCTTCCACTGGATTTCACTCAATGAACCCTAAAGGGTTGTTATGCTGTCATGGGCGGCCTGACGTCTGCATATTAAACGCCATGTCGCTTATGACAATTTCACACATTTTGGACAGACATGGATGTAAACTGCCACTTAACCGGTTGGAGGAGGCGGTGCTTCTAGTTTCATTCAGAGATCTCGTTAGTAGCATCACTAGTAGATGATTTGAAGGTACCACGTCCATAACATGAATAGCTTTGTTCATTTCAAACACTTTTTATTCATATTTGATTTGAACGATTACGAGTTGAAGAGTTACAAATATATGATCTGTGTGAAAGGTCTGATTAATAAAACCAGAAACAACTTCATTCATTTCAATCTTGACATAATAAATACATTTCTACACATTATTAATTAACACTATAATCTTAACCTGAATTATTAAATCATAATTTAACAGATACTCTATCAAGACATGTAGACAATGAAAAATGGGTTGCTGCCTGTGGAAATGCGTAAGGAAATCCCTTTACTCTCTGGAGGCCTTAACGAGACCTAAAGGAGGTTTCTAGTGACGCTTCCCTCTGCAGGCCTGGGGCTCCGTTCAGGACGGGGTCTCCATTCCAGACGTCCAGACCTTTCTGACATCAGTGGATCAGTTCGTCAGTAATCTGAGCTCGGCCAGAGTCAACGTGGAGAGGAAGTTCCAGCTGCAGCCGGTCGTCCTTCCCGATGCCATCGAGCAGCTGAGCAGCCCGGCGGACTACACGGCGGCAGGTAGGGGGTCAACCACCGGAAGGTCTTCCTCCTGCTGCTCAGAACCTGCCGTGATCCAGCCCGTTTATCACATGTTCCACAGCAACACCGGGGGTTTCAAGGGTTCTTTGTAAGACATGGAGTTCCAGGAAGAACCCTTTTCATTCAGAGAACTCTGTTTGGAAGAGAGAGTTCTTCAAGGATTGTTAAAAGTGTGCATGTTAAAACAGGCTCCTGAGCTTCCTGGATGGGTTTTACATGAAACCCTTGGAATATAAAAGGGTTCTCAGTAGAAGTTCCTGGATGGGTTCTATATGAAACCCTTAGAATATAAAGGGTTATTGTTTTTTGTCCGCGTTTCTCAGGCACTCAACATGAAGTGTTATTTTATTCCAAAGCTCCTGTGTTCCTTCACATGTTCCTTCACATGTTTCTCCCGTATATATTTTGTCTCGTAAAGTTGTAACGTCCCGAGTGTGAGGCAACGTGAGCCACATCATGACCTCGCACCTCGTCTGTTGTCAACGTGGTTGTTTTGATTGTGCGTCTCTCAGCCAATGACAGCGAGCTGGTGGAGCGCCTGGAGGGCGTGGTCTCTGTGTGGACCAATCAGATCAAGCAGGTGCTGACGGAGAGCGAGCAGATGAGGAAGGAGGCCGATGACGTCGGACCGTCAGCTGAGCTGGAGCACTGGAAGAGACGCATGGTCACCTTCACCAGGTGGACAAGGGTTCAAACTCGTTAAGGGCTTCACCTCGTTAAGGGTTCAAACTCGTTAAGGGCTTCACCTCGTTAAGGGTTTCACATCGTTAAGGGTTCAACCTCGTTAAGGGTTTCACATCGTTAAGGGTTCAACCTCGTTAAGGGTTTCACATCGTTAAGGGTTCAACCTTGTTGTTTCTGTCTTACGTTTAGTTTCCTGTTTTATTTACTTGTGATTTTTCCTTGTATTCATTCACTAATTAATTTATTGATAATGCAACCATTTGTGTGTGTGTGTGTGTGTGTGTGTGTGTGTGTGTGTGTGTGTCTCAGTCTGATGGAGGAGGTGAAACGTCCTCAGGTGAAAAGGACTCTGGGAGTTCTGCAGGTCACCAAGTCTCGAACTCTGCAAACCTGGAGAGAGCTGGTCAGCTTCTGATAGGACACTGGGTTCAGTCGTAGCTTAGCAGCTGTTAGCTTGTAATGTATTGATTGGTTGATTGATTAGTTGGTTGGTTGGTTGATTGGTTGTCAGGATGGGGACATCACTGCCGTGGCTAACGAGGCCAAGGATAACGTGAAGTTTCTCTCCACTCTGGACAAGTTCTTCGGGCCGCTGGGGACATGCACTCCGGTAAAGAGAAACTCTGTGTCCTTTTCAAGTCGTTGGGATTCAAACCAGCGACCTTCAACCCGAGAAGAAGAAAGAGTGATGTGTGACCTCAGAGAGCCTAACCCCTCCTCCCCCCTGACAGACCAGTATGCTGCAGCACATTCCAAGTCTGATGACCAGCATCCGGATGATCCACAGCGTCTCCCAGTACTACAACACCTCAGAGAGGATGACCTCCCTGCTGCTCAAGGTCACCAACCAGATGATCGCCACCTGCAGGCGCTACCTGGCGCAGGGCGCGGCCATCTGGGACCAGAGCCGGTACGGAGACCGGACCTGACGAGACCACGTGCCCACACTGCTGGTTTACACCGTGTGTGTGTGTGTGTGTGTGTGTGTGTGTGTGTGTGTGTGTGTGTGTGTGTGTGTGTGTGTGTGTGTGTGTGTGTAGGGCCGTGCTGCTGCAGCGTATCTCTGACTGCTGTCTTCTGAACGTTGAGTACCAGAAGAGCTTCCAGAGCGTCAGAGACAAACTGAGAGAAAACCCTGAGAAGAGACAGTTTGACTTCAGGTGAAGTCCTCCTCCTCTTCCTCTTCCTCTTCTTCTTTCTTCTTTCTTCTTCCTTCTCCTCCTCCTCCTCCTCCTCCTCCTCCTCTTCTTCCTCTTCCTCTTCTTCCTCCTCTTCTTCCTCCTCCTCTTCTTCCTCCTCTTCCTCTTCCTCCTCTTCCTCTTCCTCCTCTTCTTTCTTCTTCCTTCTCCTCCTCCTCCTCCTCCTCCTCCTCACAGTGTCGCTCCTCTTCCTCCTTCTCCTCCTCCTGATGGTGTCGCTCCTCTTCCTCCTCCTCCTCACAGTGTCGCTCCTCTTCCTCCTCCTCCTCCTGACGGTGTCGCTCCTCTTCCTCCTTCTCCTCCTCCTCCTCCTCCTGATGGTGTCGCTCCTTTTCCTCCTCCTCCTCCTCCTCTTCCTCCTCCTCCTGACTGTGTCGCTCCTCCTCTTCCTCCTCCTCCTCCTGACTGTGTCGCTCCTCCTCTTCCTCCTCCTCCTCCTGACTGTGTCGCTCCTCCTCTTCCTCCTCCTCCTCCTGACTGTGTCGCTCCTCCTCCTCCTCCTCCTCCTCCTCCTCCTCCTCCTCCTCCTCCTCCTCTTCCTCCTCCTCCTCTTCCTCCTCCTCCTCCTCTTCCTCCTCCTCCTCTTCCTCCTCCTCCTCCTCCTCCTCCTCTTCCTCCTCCTCCTCCTGACTGTGTCGCTCCTCCTCTTCCTCCTCCTCCTCCTGACTGTGTCGCTCCTCCTCTTCCTCCTCCTCCTCCTGACTGTGTCGCTCCTCCTCCTCCTCCTCCTCCTCCTCCTCCTCCTCCTCCTCCTCCTCCTCCTCCTCCTCAGTGAGAACTCCATCTTCGGGCGGTTCGATGCGTTCTGCATGCGTCTGCAGAAAGTTGCTGACGTGACGTCTTCTCTGCAGCGTCTGGCTGCTCTGCAGCACATGAAGGTGATTTTTAATGATTTCATATTTCACCTTTCAAACTATGAAATATGTTGGTTTATTTTTTTTGCAGATGAGGGTAAATCATTTTGGGGATTTTGCTAAATATATTTGTGCATATTTAACACAAATCTTTTAAATCACTTACGCAATAATTTATCTTCACGACTCGCTAATAATTTTCTGAACAGAAAAATATTTTAGAAATGCAGAACAATTCATAAGCCAACAGCTGAGTCTCTCTGATATTTCATTTTTACCTTTTTAAGATTCAAAGCTTCTGTTTAAAAGTTTTTTTTACTGTGAAGCATCACTTTCCAAAATAAATAATAATAATTATACATTTGTATTTAGTATGAATAATAAATGTGTTTTAGGTCGAGGGCTCCGAGAAGATTTACGTCCGCTACCAGACCATCGTCTCCACAACCAGGTCCAAGACCTACGACGTGCTGGACCCCCGCCAGCTGGAGGTGATTCTATTAATATATATTATTACATATATTATATACAGAGAATACTAGAGGTATAGATATTATAGCTACATTACGCCACAGTTCACCTCTCTCTCTCAGTTTGACAGTGACTATGCAGACTTCCAGATCCAGGTTCAGGGTCTGTTCCAGTCTCTTCGGACTCTGCTGGACTTCTGGTTCCATCAGTCTGTCTCTGTAAGTCCAACACGATAAGAACCAGAACCGGATCCTCTTGTCGTGTGTGGATCTGAGAACCAGAACCGGATCCTCTTGTCGTGCTGTGGATCTGAGAACCAGAACCGGTGTTTGTGTTGCAGACGGAGCGGACGCTGCAGCTGCTGCAGGTGTTTGGATCCGGCCCGGCGGGTCTGGACCTGAAGCAGCACTACCTGCTGCTGCTGCAGCGCTACAGCCGAGAGCTGGAGGTGCTGAGGAAGACCTACCAGAGGCAGAGAGACCGGCCGCCCACGGGACGCAACCTGCCGCCGGTAGACACCTGACCTTTCTGCTCTTTACTCAGAACCAGCCCGGTGACAACGAGCACGAGAACTATTCTATGGATGAACCACATATCTTGAAACCAAAACATATACATCCTCTAACATTTTACAATGACTATGTAAGTTCTGAAACTGAGGCATGTATAGTAACCTTACCTCGGTAACGTCCGTGTGCTCTCAGGTGGCCGGTCGGATCCTGTGGTGTCGTCAGCTCTTCAGGAAGATTGAAGCTCCGATGTTGATCCTGAAGAAGAAGCTCGACGTCCTCAAGGTACGACCTCTGGTTTCATCAATCACACCGGAATCGCCGATCAATATGACCTCAGTGACCCGTCTCTCCGCCAGGGACCGGAATTGACCAAAGTCATCCGGAGCTACAACAAGATGGCCGTGGTGTTGCTGCAGTACGAGCTGCTGCACCTGCAGGCCTGGAGCCGCGCTGCCGAGAGCGCACCACACTGCCTGAGCGCCGCCCTGCTGGTCCGCCATGAGAACAGCAAGGTGCTGGATGGATGTGATTAATGATAGTGATGACATATACAGTGTAATCAAACGAGGCCTAGGATCCGGATAAGATGAAGCAGTTGGTCTTATTCCACCAAGCTTTCTATTTCGCTACATATCCAGCTCTGGAGACTAGCTAGCTAGCTAGCTACATATCCAGCTCTGGAGACTAGCTAGCTAGCTAGCTAGCTACATATCCAGCTCTGGAGACTAGCTAGCTACATATCCAGCTCTGGAGACTAGCTAGCTACATATCCAGCTCTGGAGACTAGCTAGCTAGCTAGCTACATATCCAGCTCTGGAGACTAGCTAGCTAGCTACACATCTAGCTCTGGAGACTAGCTAGCTAGCTACACATCTAGCTCTGGAGACTAGCTAGCTAGCTACACATCTAGCTCTGGAGACTAGCTAGCTAGCTACACATCTAGCTCTGGAGACTAGCTAGCTAGCTACACATCTAGCTCTGGAGACTAGCTAGCTAACTACCGTAATTTCCGGACTATAGGCCGCACCTATATATAGGCCGCACCTGCTCATTTTAAAAATAAAAAATAAAAAAGTACATAAATAAGCCGCACTTGTCTATAAGCTGCAGGTGTCCCTGTTGAAACGTGAGATATTAACACAGCAAGATGTTACAGGAACGATTTTTTAAAACTTTTAATTAAATAAATGCCGGTAACATCCACAACTAGTACATACATACGGCAAATGCTTTTTTTCACAACAGTACTAAAGTTGTCTTCTTCAGTATCGGAATTGAACAGCCTGAAGGTTTGTAATTACTTCGTCACACATTTTCTCGGCGAAAATATAGGAACCTACCAGAAAAAGTAATTGATCACTATCGCCATCGTCCTCCTGTGCACTAAAGCCAGTGAAGTCCTCTTCTTCAGTGAAGTCCTCTTCTTCAGTGAAGTCCTCTTCTTCATTGAAGTCTTCTTCTTCAGTGAAGTCCTCTTCTTCAGTGAAGTCCTCTTCTTCAGTGAAGTCTTCTTCTTCTTCAGTGAAGTCCTCTTCTTCTTCAGTGAAGTCCTCTTCTTCATTGAAGTCCTCTTCTTCTTCAGTGAAGTCCTCCTCTTCTTCATTGAAGTCCTCTTCTTCTTCATTGAAGTCCTCTTCTTCAGTGAAGTCCTCTTCTTCAGTGAAGTCCTCTTCTTCAGTGAAGTCTTCTTCTTCTTCAGTGAAGTCCTCTTCTTCTTCAGTGAAGTCCTCTTCTTCATTGAAGTCCTCTTCTTCTTCAGTGAAGTCCTCCTCTTCTTCATTGAAGTCCTCTTCTTCTTCATTGAAGTCCTCTTCTTCAGTGAAGTCCTCTTCTTCTTCATTGAAGTCCTCTTCTTCTTCATTGAAGTCCTCTTCTTCTTCATTGAAGTCCTCTTCTTCATTGAAGTCCTCTTCTTCTTCATTGAAGTCCTCTTCTTCTTCATTGAAGTCCTCTTCTTCTTCAGTGAAGTCCTCTTCTTCTTCAGTGAAGTCCTCTTCTTCTTCATTGAAGTCCTCTTCTTCTTCATTGAAGTCCTCTTCTTCAGTGAAGTCCTCTTCTTCAGGGTCGTAATGAAACAGCCTCAGCATTGCTTCGTTGCTCTCAGTCTCTTTCCTCCCGAGGATAATCCGCCTGCTGTCCTCCTCCTCACGCAGCAGTCCAGCCTTTCGGAACCCGTTGGTGGTGGTGGATTCTTTGACACTGCTCCACGCTGTTAGGATCCACTGGGTTGGTGGTGGTGGATTCTTTGACACTGCTCCATGCTGTTAGGATCCACTGGGTTGGTGGTGGTGGATTCTTTGACACTGCTCCACGCTGTTAGGATCCACTGGGTTGGTGGTGGTGGATTCTTTGACACTGCTCCACGCTGTTAGGATCCACTGGGTTGGTGGTGGTGGATTCTTTGACACTGCTCCACGCTGTTAGGATCCACTGGGTTGGTGGTGGTGGATTCTTTGACACTGCTCCACGCTGTTAGGATCCACTGGGTTGGTGGTGGTGGATTCTTTGACACTGCTCCACGCTGTTAGGATCCACTGGGTTGGTGGTGGTGGATTCTTTGACACTGCTCCACGCCGTTAGGATCCACTGGGTTGGTGGTGGTGGATTCTTTGACACTGCTCCACGCCGTTAGGATCCACTGGGTTGGTGGTGGTGGATTCTTTGACACTGCTCCACGCTGTTAGGATCCACTGGCAGACTTGAGGAAAAGTTGCTCTTCGCATGCGGTCAGTTTTTGTAAAGGATTTCTCGCCGCTCGAAGGAGGAAGTGACGTTGTGTTGTTGATGTTATGCTCGAGTGGGGCTGCTAGTTGAGCTTGTTAGCTGTTAGCCGGAGCTACTGTTAGCGAAGAGCCTGTTGCAGGGCTCTGTGAACACTCTGCAATAAACCTGCAAGCTAACGCAACCAACGTCTGTCTGCGAGTCGTTCCTGCGGACGTTACACTACGCCGTAGTCTTCAACCAATCAGATCTTTAGTTTGACAAACTGGGCGGATCCTTTGACGTGAGGGCCTGCGAGGTGGCGGAGATGTATGATTGGTCAGCGGGCCAGCGTGACCATTAACGTGCGCTGTGATTGGTCAAAGGGGCACAAAGCTACTAGAAACTTCTAGCTGCTACCTAGAACCTAGAAGCTACCTTGCTGCTGGATTTACTGATGACGCCTTTCGCGCAGAGGATTACGGACATGTGGTGAGTTACATGCTGGCTGTGTTACTAAAAAAACAATCTGCAGTCGTATTTAAACACAGCGCTTTTGTTGCTGCTGGTCAGACAACTGGAGGTGTGTGTGTGTGTGTGTGTGTGTGTGTGTGTGTGTGTGTGTGTGTGTGTGTGTGTGTGTGTGTGTGTGTGTGTGTGTGTGTGTGTGTGTGTGTGTGTAGCACTGCAGTGTTTTAATGTTGTTGGCTTGTTTCGTTAGCACTAAATGTGACTGGTTGTTTGGACACAACATCGTGAGGCGAGCGCTGCGTCATGGAACAGTGGCCGCGCCTTTCCTTCTTGTCAAAGGGACGAACAGAGCCGAGGAGTCCAGCCACGGGTGGTGCTGGCTGGAGGTTCTGCTGGAGGTTCTTGGAGGTTCTGCTGGAGGTTCTGCTGGAGATGCAGATGGGGGTTCTGCATCTGAGAACGCAGATGGCGCTGGAGAGGCGCAGGGCGCGCTGTTCACGGGGGCGCGCTGTTCACGGGGGCGCGCTGTTGTTGTTTTTTATATATATACTTTTCTATTCAGTCTGTATATTAATATTCTACTGTTTTACTGCTTATTTATATTTATTTATATTGCTTGATTTTATTTTATTACTCTTTATTCACTTGTGAGCAGTGCTGCCGTAATCCTGTAATTTCCCCACTGAGGGACTAATAAAGGATTATCTTATCTTATTTTATCTTATCTTATCTTTTCTTCACGGGGGCGCGCGCGGCGCGTTTTGTGACTTTACAGTTACTAATAGGGGGAAATACAAAATGGTAAACCATATGTGTCTTGGTGCTTGTAAGATTGAAACAGCTCCGCAGGTCGGTCCACACCGTGTGACCTCCATGCCCGTAATAGTGCAAATAAATCGGCCGTCTAGCAGTGAGCTCTGCTGTCCACACACGACCGTCTGGATGAACGCGCCGTGTTCAGTGCACGCGCAGGTCGGTTTGACAGGAACTCCTGGGACACTTTTTGTGTTGTTCCCCAGTCCGCACCTGATGTGGACACACGTCATTGAAGGCCTCGTTCCAAAACACTCCAACACTAAAACACTAAAACACTCCAACACTAAAACACTCCAACACTAAAACACTAAAACACTCCAACACTAAAACACTAAAACACTCCAACACTCCAACACTAAAACACTGCACTATGGTAGTTAGCCGATGAAAATCCATCAATTAGCCGCATCGTTGTAAAAGCTGCAGTCTCAAAGCATGGGGAAAAAAGGAGCGGCTCATATGCCAGAAATTACGGTAACCATCAATCTCTGGACACTAGCAGTGTAGAGGAGTCTGCCAGCAGGTCTGCTGTTATTGCTGAAGTAGTGTTCGGTTCCTCCTGGCAGGACAATGTGAGAGGAACTGTGTGTTTTCCAGGAGGTCTTCGTGAACCTGGACCCGGTGGTGCTGGAGGTGCTGCAGGAAGCCCGGTGGATGGCTAATCTAGGGGTGGCCGTGCCAAAGGTCATCATCGCGATGACCTCCAGAGAAGCACGGATCAAAGCTCTGCACAAGCAGTGAGAACAACTTCACTGCTTTGTTTTGCTTTTAGAATGTGAAGTCATGGTTTGACTTCACTGCACACACCAGTTGGTTTTTGTGGTTCTTCATGATCTGATTTTCATTGTTGTGTTTAGATGTAGCAATACTTTAATCTCATTGCCTTGAATATTCTTCATTTTGTTTTTGTTTTACATGACTTTAGTTGACTTTACTCAACTTGACTTCACGTTTATTTTGAATTCTGGGTTTGTTAAACTTGTATTGTCTCTGGTTCCCTGGTCTCTGGTTCCCTGGTCTCTGATTCCCTGGTCTCTGATTCCCTGGTCTCTGATTCCCTGGTCTCTGGTTCCCTGGTCTCTGGTTCCCTGGTCTCTGATTCCCTGGTCTCTCTGCTGGTCCAGGCTGCTGGACTTGCTCCAGGACTTTGCCTCGGTGGTCTCCAGGATCCCGCCTCTCCTGCTCCCTCTGATGCAGCCCTTCGTCGGCCGGGTGGAGGCGGCTCTCTCTCCGGGACTCACCACGCTGTCCTGGAGCGCCCTCAACACGGAGCCCTGTAAGCAGGAACCCAGGAGCCGGCGGTCGGAGCAGAACCCCGGGTGCCGAGAACCTGACTCTCTGTCCCGTTCAATCCTAGAGCGAGCGCACCGGGCTCTGAGGGACCTGGACCAGGTCTCCAAGGCGGCCTCCGACCTGCTGGAGTGTCGCATCGGCCGGCTGCTCGGGGCCACGGCGTCCTGCTGTCTGCTGGTCCTGCCTGGAGACGCGCCCGTCTCGCCTCAGGACCTCCTGCTGCAGACAGACGGCTCAGTCCGAGCTGCCGCCGTCGCTCTGAGCTGGTGAGGCCGATCCCAACTGTGGGCCGGGGAGTTGCATTGTGGGTAGTGTAGGCTGCAGGTTTAGAGAGAGAAGAAGGAGAGCGTGCGGATTAAAACGGATGTCTCTGATTTGTCGTTTTGGGTTTTAAACAAACAATAAACGTGTGTGTGTGTGTGTGTGTGTGTGTGTGTGTGTGTGTGTGTGTGTGTGTGTGTGTGTGTGTGTGCAGGCAGAGTCAGCAGGTGGAGAAATATGTGTTTGAGCTGATTGAAGAGCTGAAGAGGAAGATGAAGACGACAGAGACCGTTAATCTGGAGGTCACACACACACACACACACACACACAGTGTTGAGTCAAAAGCAAACTTTAAATTACTCCCCCCTTGTCTCCTCTCCTTGTCTCCTTGTCTCCTCCCCCCTCAGGGATCCTTCCTGTGTCTTCATCCAGACTCCAAACAGAAGACTCGCTGTCAGTCTTGTCTTCCTTGTCGCTTCTACAACCTGATTGGTCAACTCTGTCACCGCAACACTGAGGCCCTGGTCAAAGGTCAGCTGCTCCCTACACGTCTCCTTCCCTTCCTTGTCATGTCTCCTTCCCTTCCCTACCTGTCTCCTTCCCTTCCTATCTTTCTGTTCTCGTCCTCCTCCCTCCCTCACAGGTTATCGTCGTTCCCTCACTGTGTTCCTTCCAGCCACCAGATCCTCTCTGGACGGCCTGAGGAGGAGACTCCACGTCCTCAAATTACAGCCGTCCTCTTCGTCCTGCAGCCGCTCAGCTCCTCCTCCTCCTCTTCCTCTCTTCAGAGCCTCCATCCAGCTCTCCATCCCCAACATCGTCCTGAGGCCGAGTCTGGAAGACATGCAGGTGCTGTACCTGAGTAAATACTGAATAAAACACGTCTGTCATCAAGAATGAAGTGACTCCAAACTTATGTTATTGTATTGCTATTATATTTATCTCTTTGTATTGTAGTTTAGTTATATATTTTTGAAATGTTATTGTAATTTTATTGTTATTTCATGTATTGTATTTCAATGCTTTCATTATGGCTTTACTTGTGACAGTAGATATTTTTAACAATACAGAGATGTGTGTGTGTGTGTGTGTGTGTGTTCCAGAGTACCGTGAACAAGCTGGTGAGCGTTGTGTTGTCCGTGACTAAAGACATCCCTCTGTGGACTTACTCTCACCTGCAGTACAAACAGCAGCAGGTAAACAAGTCACCTGTTCTCACACAGCCAATCGCAGGCCAGCTGTTCTCTCACAGCCAATCACAGGCCAGCTGTTCTCTCACAGCCAATCACAGGCCAGCTGTTCTCACACAGCCAATCACAGGCCAGCTGTTCTCACACAGCCAATCACAGGCCAGCTGTTTTCTCTCACAGCCAATCGCAGGCCAGCTGTTTTCTCTCACAGCCAATCACAGGCCAGCTGTTCTCTCACAGCCAATCGCAGGCCAGCTGTTTTCTCTCACAGCCAATCGCAGGCCAGCTGTTTTCTCTCACAGCCAATCACAGGCCAGCTGTTCTCTCACAGCCAATCGCAGGCCAGCTGTTCTCTCACAGCCAATCGCAGGCCAGCTGTTCTCTCACAGCCAATCGCAGGCCAGCTGTTCTCTCACAGCCAATCGCAGGCCAGCTGTTTTCTCTCACAGCCAATCACAGGCCAGCTGTTTTCTCTCACAGCCAATCACAGGCCAGCTGTTTTCTCTCACAGCCAATCACAGGCCAGCTGCTCTCTGTGCCCAGGTGGAGCAGGCGGCGGTTCGGGACGCAGGAGACGACGTCCCGGTGAAGCCGCCGGTGCTGAGGCCTCTGGACCGACAGCTGGCCGAACACAGAGACGTCTCCAAGTCAGTCCGCCTGTCTCTGATGACGGGTTTCGTCTTCCAGAGTTGTTTATCTACAGAGCCGTCTATCCTACTTCTATTAGCCGGTGAAGTGATCTTCCTTTTATTCTGAAGTCTATGACTGAACCAGGAAGCAACCGCTAGTCCCTTCAGTTTATCGTTACGTTCTGGTCGCCTAAAATGTCTGAGAGCTCCATCCTCTAGTCAGCCAATAAAAAACATCTAAAACCAAGATGGAGAAAAACTAAGATGGCGAATGTCAAATACTAAAACGGTGACGGTCAAATACTAAGAGACGAGAAGGTTTAAATACTAAGACGGCGAAGGTCTCACCCTTCTTATGTACATGCTGGGGTTCAGACCTCAGGGAGACCTGGTCTGCATCAGGCTGAAGTTGACCCTCAGTGACCTCTAGTGGTGACTGAGTGACCTCTACAGGACCAGTCTGTGACCTTGATGTCGTTGTTGGAGCAGGTTGGTGATCCAGCTCAGCTCCATCGTGTCGTCTCTGAGAGCTCAGGCTGCCGACACTCTGAATGAACTCAGTCACTTCTCTGCTCTGTGGAACCAGGTCAGTGTGTTGTTGTTGTTGTTGTTGTTGTTGTTGTTGAACTGGACTAACAGCCAGATGTGTTTAGGACCCAGAGGAGCAGGTGCAGGCCTTCCTGCAGTCCGACCCCTCGCTGACGGAGTTCAGCTCTCAGATCTCCTTCTACTCTGTGAGTCCACTTCCTGTCCACCACATCACCACTTCCTGTCCATCACATCACCACTTCCTGTTCATCACATCACCACTTCCTGTCCACCACATCACCACATCACCACTTCCTGTCCTTCACATCACCACATCACCACTTCCTGTCCACCACATCACCACTTCCTGTCCTTCACATCATCACATCACCACTTCCTGTTCATCACATCACCGCTTCCTGTCCATCACATCACCACTTCCTGTCCACCACATCACCACATCACCACTTCCTGTCCTTCACATCACCACTTCCTGTCCTTCACATCACCACATCACCACTTCCTGTCCACCACATCACCACTTCCTGTCCTTCACATCACCACATCACCACTTCCTGTTCATCACATCAACACTTCCTGTCCATCACATCAACACTTCCTGTCCTTCACATCACCACATCACCACTTCCTGTCCACCACATCAACACTTCCTGTTCACCACATCACCACTTCCTGTCCATCACATCACCACTTCCTGTTCACCACATCAACACTTCCTGTCCATCACATCACCACTTCCTGTCCACCACATCAACACTTCCTGTCCACCACATCAACACTTCCTGTTCACCACATCAACACTTCCTGTTCACCACATCAACACTTCCTGTCCATCACATCACCACTTCCTGTCCACCACATCACCACTTCCTGTTCACCACATCAACACTTCCTGTCCATCACATCACCACTTCCTGTTCACCACATCAACACTTCCTGTCCATCACATCACCACTTCCTGTCCATCACATCACCACTTCCTGTCCATCACATCAACACTTCCTGTCCACCACATCAACACTTCCTGTCCATCACATCACCACTTCCTGTCCATCACATCACCACTTCCTGTCCATCACATCAACACTTCCTGTCCACCACATCAACACTTCCTGTCCTTCACATCACCACATCACCACTTCCTGTCCTTCACATCACCACATCAACACTTCCTGTCCACCACATCACCACTTCCTGTCCTTCACATCAACACTTCCTGTCCACCACATCAACACTTCCTGTGAAGCAATGCTTTTCTCAACAAAACAAACTGTAAATTAACAACTTTAATGTCATCGTATTTTCTTTATTCAGAAAAAAACACATTTCCCAAATTAAAGTTGCATATTTCCAAAATGCCTTGCTGTCCTCACAGAAGCTGGAGGTGCAGATCTCGGAGCTCCCGGCGTTTTGCGGCGTGGGTCCGATCCTCTTCGACACCGACCGGCTGCAGCTGGCGCTCGCTCAGGAGAGCCGTCTCTGGAAACGAGCCTTCGGCGCCGCGCTCCACCGCCGCGCGTCCGCCGCCATGGACGGCGTCTTCTCCTTCGTGGACGGGCTGACGAAGCGCCTGCAGCGTCCAATCACAGACCTGGAGGACGTGCGAGGAGCCATGGCGGCGCTGAGAGAGGTCAGCCGGCGCCTGATTGGCTGCCAGACGTCACTCATTCATTTCAAGTGACCTGTTATCTAAACTTCTCTTAATTATAATAATCAATTACTCATTTAGTCTTTCTCTTTTCTATTCATCCATTCATTCATGTATTCTTGTATTAATTAATTCATGTACTCATTCATTCATGTTTTAATTCCTTCATTTATTTCATCATTCATTCATGTACTCATTCGTTAATGTACTCATTCACTCATCCATTTATTCATTCATTCCTCCATCTATTTGTGTATTAATTCATTCATTCATGTACTAATTCATTAATTTATTCCATCATTCATTCATGTACTTATTAGTTCATTCATTGATTCACTGATTAATTCATTCATGTTGTCATTTATTCAGGATTACTTCCTGTTTTCATTCATGTTTAGAATACTTATAATATTTATATAATGTCTTTATTTATGGTTCTGACGATTAAATAAAAGCAGTTTATCTAAATAAAAAATAACGTCTTCGAGCAAGAGTACTAATACTGCTGGGACTTGTAGTAGTACTTCTTACCTTCTCATCTTTATTTATTTATCACTCTGCATGAATAATAACTCACTCATTCCTCCCCGTCTTCCGTCTGAGGTCCGGGAGGCGGAGCTTGGTATCGACGCCGCCATCGGCCCGGTGGAGGAGTCCTTCGCTCTGCTCAACAAACACGAGCTGCTCTTCGGTGGCGGGAACGCCGAGCGCGTGGACGGCCTGACGTACGCCTGGACCAACCTCAGCGCCCTGGTGAGGCCGGCCAAGTGCCGATTCTAGAGTATCGATACTCCTGACATTTAAAAAAAGGTTCAAGAAAGTTGTAAAGATGCCAAACAAAAACTCGTGGAAGTATTATTTCATAAAGGGTTAAAATAACAAAATAAAATAACAAAACACTGATAAAAAACGGTGAAATCACTCAAATGACAAAAATCGTGATTTCACGTTTTAACCCGACGTGTTTTAGATGTTCATGTGTTGCTTCTTTTCAAGGTTTGGGTCCTGACCGACAGAATGTTCGTTTCTGAATCTTTTTATTCATAATTTTCTTTTTTTTTCTGATCTTTCCACATTGTAAACATACTGTGTGATTTTAAATGTTTTAATTGTTTTTTGAGGGTCCCTCAGGAAGACTAGCGACCCCTTTGTGAAAGCTGATGTGGATCCAAGTGTGTTGTGGTTTCAGGTGGTACAGAACCAGAACACTCTGGTGAGGATCCAGCCCCGCATGAAGGCGGACCTGCTGTCTGCGGTGCAGAGCTTCCAGAGCAACGTCCAGAGCTTCTGCTCCGAGTACAACCACAGGTACGCATCAGGGGTTCCAATTGGGTGTACCGATCATAGGTACCGACCAGGGGTACCGATCATAGGTACCGACCAGGGGTACCGATCATAGGTACCGACCAGGGGTACCGATCATAGGTACCGACCAGGGGTACCGCTCATAGGTATCGACCAGGGGTACCGATCATAGGTACCGACCAGGGGTACCGATCATGGGTACGTGTCAGGGGTACCGATCATAGGTACCGACCAGGGGTACCGATCATAGGTACCGACCAGGGGTACCGCTCATGGGTACGTGTCAGGGGTACCGATCATAGGTACCGACCAGGGGTACCGATCATAGGTACGTGTCAGGGGTACCGATCATAGGTACCGACCAGGGGTACCGATCATAGGTACGTGTCAGGGGTACCGATCATAGGTACCTACTACAGGTACCGATCATGGGTACGTGTCAGGGGTACCTACTACAGGTACCGATCATGGGTGCGTGATGAAGAGCAATCAGTCACAAGTGTGTTCCTGCAGGGGTCCGGGGATGGAGGGCGTCGCTCCAGCTGAAGCCAGTGAGCGGCTGCAGAGTTTCCAGGCAGAGTTTGATCAGCTGTGGAGGAAGTACACCACGTACTCTGGAGGAGAGGAGCTGTTTGGACTGGCTGTTAACGGTACGACCGACCGGAGGACTGGTTGCCTTCCTTCCCTCTTTCCTGTCCTACCTCCCTAATCTCCCTTTTCCTCCCTGCAGAGTATCCAGAGCTGCAGAGGATCAGGAAGGAGCTATCGCTGATGTCCAAACTCTACACGTTGTATAACTCCGTCATCGACAGCGTCGCCGGCTACTACGACGTCCTCTGGGCCGACCTCGACATCGAGAGGATCAACGCCGAGCTGCAGGACTTCCAGAACAGGTGCAGACCACAAGAAGAACTCTATAGAACCAGACCATCTTATCTCTGGTGGACTAGACTGAGGTCTATAGAGGACCAGGACTACATGAGGTCTATAGAGGACCAGGACTACATGAGGTCTATAGAGGACCAGGACTAGACTGAGGTCTATAGAGGACCAGGACTACATGAGGTCTATAGAGGACCAGGACTACATGAGGTCTATAGAGGACCAGGACTAGACTGAGGTCAATAGAGGACCGGGACTACACTGAGGTCTATAGAGGACCAGGACTAGACTGAGACTGGTTCAGGACCAGTTATAATATTTTATTTATATATATATATATATATATATATATATATATATATATATATATATATATATATATATATATATATATATATATATATATATATATATATATATATATATATAAATAATATGTCACTTCAGGATGCTGGCGGTAAATTAAAGTGAAAATGAATTTAATGTATTTATTTAGTTAAATGATAAGGTTTTGGTCAGCAGCTGATGAACAGAAATGAAGTTTAATTTGATCTTTTAAAAGCGTTTTAAATCCAGAGTAGTTTCATCCTCCCTCACTGGCTCTTTTCAGGATCCGGAAGCTCCCGAAGGCGTTGAAGGAGTGGCAGGCCTTCCGAGACCTGAAGAAGACCATCGATGACTTCACGGAGACCTGCCCTCTGCTCAGCATGATGGCCGACAAGGTCGGTCCGCCTGACACCAGAGCGTCCTTCTGCGGGCGCGGGGCCGCAGTGCTGATGCATTGTGGTCTGTTCCCTGCAGCTGATGCATTGTGGTCTGTTCTCTGCAGCTGATGCATTGTGGTCTGTTCTCTGCAGCTGATGCATTGTGGTCTGTTCCCTGCAGCTGATGCATTGTGGTCTGTTCCCTGCAGCTGATGCATTGTGGTCTGTTCCCTGCAGCTGATGCATTGTGGTCTGTTCCCTGCAGCTGATGCATTGTGGTCTGTTCCCTGCAGCTGATGCATTGTGGTCTGTTCTCTGCAGCTGATGCATTGTGGTCTGTTCCCTGCAGCTGATGCATTGTGGTCTGTTCTCTGCAGCTGATGCATTGTGGTCTGTTCCCTGCAGCTGATGCATTGTGGTCTGTTCTCTGCAGCTGGTGCATTGTGGTCTGTTCCCTGCAGCTGATGCATTGTGGTCCGTTTCCTGCAGCTGATGCATTGTGGTCTGTTCCCTGCAGGTGATGCTGCCCCGGCACTGGACTCGCCTCAGCGAGCTGACGGCTCACAGCTTCCAGGTGGAGTCGGAGACGTTCTCCCTCAGAAACCTCATGGAGGCCCCGCTGCTGAAGCACAAGGAGGACATCGAGGTACACCTCGCTTTCTATTCGCTTGTCTCGCGTTCTTTCATTTCTCTTAATTCTCTTCATTTCCTTATCCATAGACTTCAGTACTTATTTTTAATAAAGATATTTGTTCCATAATTATATTTTTTCAACCTGAAATGTCCAAGATGACCAACGTTATCTTTCTGGAGATTCAGGAATAATCCACCAACACGCAACTCCAAAGATTTCATGTTGATTTATTCTATTTTCATCAATATTGTGTCATGCATAAATAATATGCAGACTCCATCATTTAGAAAATAAAGGATTTATACATAATATTCATAATATATACTATAATAAATAATGTCCAAGCTTTAGAAAGAAAGCATTACAGTTAAATAACCGTCATCGTCAGTGCACCAAAGTATTTCTGTTGATTTTCTTTATCACCATAAAAAAGGACAATACGCAAGAAAATGTGATTTATTCTCGTTTTTTATTATTTGCATATATTTCACACAACCTGTGAAAAAAAACATCCGGAACATTTGGAAATGACCTCAAAAAAATACAAAATGATAGTCAGTGAGGTGATCCTGAAGAACTGGTAAAGACTCCAAAGGATGAGAGTCAGTGAGACGTTGTGTTTGCTGTGTGCGTCAGGATGTGTGCATCAGCGCCGTGAAGGAAAGAGACATCGAGGCCAAGCTGAAGGACGTAGTGGACGAGTGGAGCGGACAGACGCTCGCCTTCGCCTCCTTCAGGACGAGAGGAGAACTGCTGCTGAGAGGAGCCGACGCCGCCGACAAGATCTCCATGATGGAGGACAGTCTGATGCTGCTGACCTCTCTGCTGAGCAACAGGTGAGGAGACGAGGGCTGAGGGAAGGAGGGAAGGACAGTCTGATGCTGCTGACCTCTCTGCTGAGCAACAGGTGAGGAGACGAGGGCTGAGGGAAGGAGGGAAGGACAGGGAGGGAGGGAGACTATGGGAAGCAAGGAAGGAAAGGGAAGGTAAGCGAGGTAGGAAGGAGAAGTAGGAGGGAATGAAGAAATGGAATAAAGAAGGACTAGGAAGGAAGGAAAGGAACGAAGAATTACTTTAAAGGAAAGAAGGTAACAAGGACTAGGAAGGATGCAAATGAAGGTGGACTAGGACGGAGGGACAGAAAGTAGGGAACAGGGACGAGGAAGTAAAGAAAAAGAGACTAGGGAGCAAGGAAGGAAGGAAGGAAGGAAGGTGGACTAGGAAAGAAGGAGGACTTGGAGGGAAGGAAAAAAAGAAAGGAAGGAGGAAAGGAAAAAAGGGGGACAAGGAGTAAGGAAGCAAGGAAAGACAGGAAGGTGGAAGGAACGAGATCTAAAAAAAAAAAATGTAAAAAATGAACATGTTGCTGAATGAACGAGTAATTCAATAATGAATGAACGAGTAATTCAATATGAATGAGTGAACCTGAGGCTCCGCCCCCTTCAGGTACAACGCCCCCTTCAAGCCGTCCATCCAGCTGTGGGTCCAGAAGCTGTCCAGCACCTCTGAGACGCTGGAGCGCTGGCTGTCGGTCCAGAACCTCTGGATCTACCTGGAGGCCGTGTTTGTGGGCGGAGACATCGCCAAGCAGCTGCCTCAGGTCACGTGACGCGTCCGCTGTCTGAAGGTGTGCTCTCCCATTGGACGGAGTCTAACGTCTCCCTCTGACCCCGCAGGAGGCCAAACGCTTCCACAACATCGACAAGGCGTGGCAGCGGGTCATGCAGCGAGCGCACGAGCTGCCCAACGCCGTGCAGTGCTGCGTGGGGGACGAGACGCTGGGACAGGTGCTGCTGCCCGGGAGCCGCTGAGCAAGGCCTCAAGGCCGTGGGGCCATAAGGCCAAGGGGCCACGAGGCCACGGGGTCACGGGGTCACGGGGCCACGGGGCCACGGGGTCACGGGGCCACGGGGCCACAAGATCACGGGGTCACGGGGTCACGGGGCCACGGGGTCACGGGGCCACGGGACCACAAGATCACGGGGCCACGAGGCCACAGGGCCACGAGGCCACGGGGCCACAAGATCACGGGGCCACGAGATCACGGGGCCACGGGGCCACAAGATCACGGGGCCACAAGATCACGGGGCCACGAGATCACGGGGCCACGAGGCCACGGGGCCACAAGATCACGAGGCCACACCCACCACTGTGACTCTGGTGGTGGGCGTGGCCTTGCTGGCAGGACTCTGGATTCACTTCTTGTTCTTGTTCTTCCTCCTCTACTTCTTTTTCTCCTTCTTCATCCTCCTCACCTTCATCATCTCCTCCTCCTCCTCCAGGTGCTCCCTCACCTGCTGGAGCAGTTGGAGCTCTGTCAGAAGTCTCTCTCTGGTTACCTGGAGAAGAAGCGTTTGGTGTTTCCTCGCTTCTTCTTCGTGTCTGACCCGGCGCTGCTGGAGGTCCTGGGCCAGGCCTCCGACCCACACACCATCCAGGTGAGCGCTCAGGTGACCTGCGTCTGTCTGTCTGTATGCTGTGGTTGCGTCCTGTTCAGCTCCACCCTGTCTCTCTGCGTCTCAGGCTCACCTGCTCAGCCTGTTTGACAACGTGAACAGAGTCGTTTTCAACGAGAAGGTCTACGACCAGATCATCAGTTTTCAGTCTCAAGAAGGAGAAACCGTGGAGCTGAGCCAACCCGTCCTGGCTCAGGTACACAACACCTTGCTTCATGTGTTAAAGCTGCATTCTCTCTCCTGACCACCAGGGGGCGACTCCTCTGGTTGTATAGAAGTCTATGCTTCATGTGTTAAAGCTGCATTCTCTCTATGACCTCCAGGGGGTGACTTCTCTGGTTGTATAGAAGTCTATGCTTCATGTGTTAAAGCTGCATTCTCTCTACTGACCACCAGGGGGCGACTCCTCTGGTTGTATAGAAGTCTATGCTTCATGTGTTAAAGCTGCATTCTCTCTACTGACCACCAGGGGGCGACTCCTCTGGTTGTATAGAAGTCTATGCTTCATGTGTTAAAGCTGCATTCTCTCTCCTGACCACCAGGGGGTGACTCCTCTGGTTGTATAGAAGTCTATATAAGTGACTCTACTTCTCTTGATGTATTCCCTCAGTAAACATTGTAAACATGAGTTTATGTCTCAATCTCTAGTTTCAAGTCTTCTTCAATACAGCATGATGTTCATTTAGAGTCCAACCTGAAGCATTGACTTCACTCGGCAGAACCGGGCGCTGAAGCCTGACTGAAACCCAGTGAGCATGCGTCATGAACAAGTATTATGGGCTGCAGCGTTAAGTCGTGTCTCTTCCAGGGGAACGTGGAGGCGTGGTTAGGACAGCTGCTAGCAGGTGTGAGGCAGACCCTCCACGCAGTCATTCGTCAGGCGCACCTGGCCATCAGCGACCCCGGCCTGAAGATCCTGGAGTTCCAGTCGGCGTTTCCAGCTCAGGTTGGCCTGCTGGGAATCCAGATGATCTGGACCCGGGATGCAGAAGATGCGCTGGTTCTCAGCAAGTCTGACAAGAAGGTGCTTTTATTTTGAAAATAGGAGCATCTTTTATCACCGCGTAGATCCTCGCCCCTCACTGCCCGCTATCTGATTGGCCGACAGATCATGCAGACCACCAATCAGAAGTTCCTGGACCTCCTCAACGAGCTGATCGACATGACGACCAGGGAGCTGAGCAGAAACGAGAGGACCAAGTACGAGACGCTCATCACCATCCACGTCCACCAGAGGGACATCTTCGACGAGCTGGTGGGTGACGGACGGGATGATGGTCGAAGTCACAGAGGTATTGTTCTCATGGTTGATTGTCTCATCAGGTGCGTCTGAACGTGAGGTCTGCGTCAGACTTTGAGTGGCAGAAACAGTCGAGGTTTTACTTCCTGGAGGAGACGGACAGATGCGTCATCCAGATCACAGACGTGGAGTTCAGCTACTGCAACGAATACCTGGGCTGCACGGACAGGCTGGTCATCACGCCGCTGACAGACAGGTGCACAGTCACCTGACACCCACCGACGGTTGGGGGGTACTGATATTAAAATGATGCCTTCATTGTTAACGCTCTTGAACGTCTGTCCAGGTGTTACATAACTCTGTCCCAGGCTCTGGGGATGAGCATGGGCGGAGCTCCAGCTGGCCCGGCAGGAACAGGTAACGCAGTCCAGGTATCTCGAGTGAAGACTGAATTATGTTCATGTTGACTTTCTATACGGACTAATTGTGTGTGTGTGTGTGTGTGTGTGTGTGTGTGTGTGTGTGTGTGTGTGTGTGTGTGTGTGTGTGTGTGTGTGTGTGTGTGTGTGTGTGTGTTCAGGTAAGACCGAGACCACTAAAGACATGGGTCGCTGTCTGGGGAAGTACGTGGTGGTTTTCAACTGTTCGGACCAGATGGACTACAGAGGACTTGGACGCATCTACAAAGGTGTGTGTGTGTGTGTGCGTGTGCGATCGCTCTCGTGTGGGTCGTTATTTAGTTATTGTTGATGAATTCATGTCAAACTATTGTGTTTGAGTCAGAAGACTCGTATCATGTCGAGAGGTTCTAGATACGAGTGCTGAAACACACATCGGAGCGGCCAGATGTTCCCAAATGAACCCCCGAGGTTCTACTGGGAAATAGCCGGTCTATCAAAGTGTCATCTGGTTGTTGTTGTTGTGTGTCTGTGCAGGTCTGGCCCAGTCCGGAGCCTGGGGTTGCTTTGACGAGTTCAACCGCATCGAGCTGCCGGTCCTGTCCGTGGCCGCCCAGCAGATCTACGTCGTCCTGCAGTGTAAGAGGAACAAGAAGAAACAGTTTGTCTTCACCGACGGAGACGTGGTGGACATGGACCCTGAGTTCGGCATCTTCCTCACCATGGTAACTGTGTAAAATGGAGTTATTATTGATGGCAGTCATTCCTAGAAAAAGGGTTTCCGAAATATTGCGTGAGAAGGATTCAGGGCCTTACATTTAGCTAAAGGGTTCTAGAGTAAGAGTTAAGAACAACAACTGCTCACTAAGGACAACGTAGAACTAAGGATTCTATGAGTTCTGGAATATCACCATTAAAGCTCTATAGAAATCTGTTTAACGCTGTAAAACACTCTACAATCTTAACTCCTCAAGTTCTGAATCTGTAGAGCTACTTCAGAACCAGTCAGAGATCCCGAGCTGAACTACATCAGAACCAGGATGCTAGAACTGATCTATCTCGAAAGCAGCAAGAAAGGTCCAAGCACTGATCTACGTGGGAGAGTTCCAGAATTAAGCGATTACAGAACTGATCTACCTCAGAACCAGTTAGAGTTCTAGATCTGAACCAATGTCTGAGAACTGATCTCGAAAAGACAGACATTTCCAGGATTGAGCTACTCCAGAACCAGAGTTTGAGAACTGATCTACCTCTTCAACAGGGTTCCAGAGGTGAAGTATCTCAGAACCAGTTGGAGACTTCTAGATCTGATCTTTCTTATAACCAGGCAATGCTCTAGAACTGATCTACTTCAGAACCAGTCAATGCTCTAGAACTGATCTACTTCAGAACCAGTCAATGCTCTAGAACTGATCTACTTCAGAACCAGGCAATGCTCTAGAACTGATCTACTTCAGAACCAGTCAATGCTCTAGAACTGATCTACTTCAGAACCAGTCAATGCTCTAGAACTGATCTACTTCAGAACCAGTCAATGCTTTAGGACTGATCTACTTCAGAACCAGAGTTGGGGAAGTGATCTACCTCAGACGAAGTTAGAGGTAAAGACCTGATCCACCTCCGAGGCGACTGCAGAGCTTCGGACTTTGACGGGAACTTCTTGTTCCTCCAGAACCCCGGTTACGCCGGTCGTCAGGAGCTTCCCGAGAACCTCAAGATTCAGTTCCGCACGGTCGCCATGATGGTCCCGGACCGAGCCATCATCATGAGGGTCAAACTGGCCAGCGCAGGTTTTCGTGACAACCAGGTCCTCAGCAGGAAGTTCTACACCCTCTACAAGCTGTGTGAGGAGCAGCTCTCCAAACAGGTCGGGTCCATGACAGTAACGTGACACAGCGGGTCGAACGTCAGAAACCTTTTTAAACTTCCTCCTTCTTCAAACACACACAATCTCGCTTAATTTATCCGAAAACGTACTTCATGGTATCAGTTGTGTTTTTACACCAGGTCCACTACGATTTTGGTCTGAGGAACATTTTATCGGTTCTGAGGACGCTGGGAGCGGTGAAGAGATCCAACCCGTCAGAACCAGAGCAGACTGTGGTGATGAGGGTGCTGAGGGACATGAACCTCTCCAAGCTGGTGCGTATTACTGGTTTTCAGGAAGTACGTGTGTTGTTTTTTGTAAGATGGGACAATATTTATCAGTAAAACATGAACATGGCTTTAGTATTGTGAAGCATTAGTTTACTTCAGGTTGTGGGGAAAGCAACAACTAGCTCTTCAGAAGAACTTAAGGAAATCTATTATTTAGCAAAAAAGAAACCCGGGCCAGTGGCTGTCAGCAGGTCTGCACGAGGGTCTGGAGATTGGACCATTATATATGAATTTATTATTATACTAGCACATCGGCTTTTGGGCGTTTTTTCTGGTCGTTTTTCAAACGAGCCGCTCAGCAGGCAAAGAGGAACCCGTCGTATCTTCTCATGCAACTCTGTGAATTAACGGTTCATTCTGACCAAACCAGAGCTGGTGATTGGTGGAACTGTGGAAAGACCAAACTGTTTTGTTGTTTTCGTTCCTAAACAAAATAAATATAAAGCTGTCCGGGGTTGTCCTGGTCACAGAAGCATGCTGGGAAATACACGGCAACCTCTGTGGAGCGTGTTTAGTTTTTAAAGTGGCAGTGTACACTCGTTTGGCGCTTTAACTTCTTATGCAGTAAATATAACAATGGGGTCTGTTGCTGCTTTAAAGTACCAGGATGTTCCTTGAGGCCCAGGTAACCAGGTAATAACCAGTGTGTGTCTGTGTTTCTGCAGGTCGACGAGGACGAGCCTCTGTTCATGAGTCTGATCAATGATCTGTTTCCTGGTATCGGTACGTTTCTTCCTGCAGGAAGTGATGTTTTCTCTTTATTCACATTGAAGCCACGACTCTATTTACTTTATGACCATTCAGTCATTTTCTAAATGTGATTCCAAGACTTTTTTAATCCTCCTCCTCTGTAGTTCTGGATAAAGCCGGGTATCCAGACTTGGAGTCGTCCATCTCCGGTCAGGCTCGGCTGGCCGGTCTGATCCCTCACCCGCCCTGGATCCTCAAACTGGTTCAGCTCTACGAGACTCAGACAGTCCGACACGGTGCGTTCTCGTCATGCGAGTCAGAGGATTCATCTATTCTCACAGCATGAAGAGCTGAAGACGTAGCGTCCATTAAACTCACCGATCATTAAACGTCCGTGACTCTCCGGTGCAGGGATGATGGCGTTGGGTCCCAGCGGGGCCGGGAAGACGGCCTGCATCCACACCCTGATGAAGGCCATGTCGGAGTGCGGCTCGCCCCACCGCGAGATGAGGATGAACCCCAAAGCCATCACGGCCTCGCAGATGTTCGGCACGCTGGACGTCACCACCAACGACTGGACGGACGGCATCTTCTCCACCTTGTGGAGGAAGACGCTGAAGGCCAAGAAGGTGAGAGCGGCGGTTCAAGCCCAGTCTATGGTCTCAAGCTCTAGTTTCAAGTCTTCTTTAATACAGCATGTACATTATGGTCATTTAGAGTCAAACAGACCATAAAGCAGAGGATGCTTTAGGGCGGGACTAAAGGGTGATTGACAGGTCGACACCATGGACGTATACAGTGTCTCTACGTCACTCCTCTTCAGTCCTAATATGGTTACTTCCTGTTCACTGGTTGCAAAAAATGGCGATGGCTATCTGTGGTGTGAACTGAGGAGTGTGTGCGTGTGCTTCAGGGGGAAAACATCTGGATCGTGCTGGACGGGCCGGTTGACGCCATCTGGATCGAGAACCTGAACTCAGTTCTGGACGACAACAAAACTCTGACGCTGGCGAACGGAGACCGAATCCCCATGTCGCCCTGCTGCAAGGTGACATCACAACGTCTGTCTGTCTGGTCCAAACAAGACGTAGAAACTCAGACCGACTCCTCTAGTCTAGAAGATGACTGCTGTGTCCCTGTGTGTCCCAACAGATCGTCTTTGAGCCCCACAACATCGACAACGCGTCCCCGGCCACGGTGTCCAGGAACGGGATGGTGTTCATGAGCTCCTCGGTCCTCGGCTGGAGCCCCGTCCTGCAGGCCTGGGTCCAGGAGCTCCCCGAGCAGCAGGCCCTCGTCCTGCAGGACTGCTTCAGCTGCTGCTACCAGGCGAGGACCAGGAGGAGGACTCCTCATCTGGGTCTCTGAAACCTGCAGAGACCTTCAGCTCTGACGTAGTCTTCTGTTCCTCCTGCAGGACCTGTTGGACTTTGTCTCCACGGCGTTGACCCCTAAGATGCAGGTGTTGGAGTGCATGTACATCAGACAGACGATTGACCTGCTGCAGGTAGGACTCAGTGAGGGACCAGGTAGCGTTCTACGTTCTCTTGAGGGGTTTCTATCTAACAGGAGTTGATGCTCTGAATGAGTTCTAGAGAACATTGAGGTCACATGACCGACCAGCTGGATGTTTGTTTATAAAGTCTTTCTGTCCAACACAAGCTGACGTTAAGAACTATGACCCGGACTCCTGAAGACTCTCCATGTTCCTCCACATGTCAGATGATGTTTATGTTTAAGTGGAGCCTACAGCGCCCCCTTGTGACCACACCGCTCAGCAGACCACTTTATTAATATAATATATTAATTATATTCTATGGTTCCATGGTCAGAGGTATTTTGTATTTTTTTTGGGGTGACGTAGATTTCCTTCACACTTGTGCATTCAGGGTTTGCTCCCGGCGGCGGATGAGAAACCGAGCTGCAGCGCTGTGGTGGGCCGACTGTTTGTGTTCGCCGTGATGTGGTCTCTGGGAGCCGTGCTGGAGCTGGACGACAGGGCAAAGATGGAGGCCTTCCTCAAGGTGAGTCCTCCTGGCTCCTCGAGGTGAGTCCTCCTGGCTCCTCGAGGTGAGTCCTCCTGGCTCCTCGAGGTGAGTCCTCCTGGCTCCTCGAGGTGAGTCCTCCTTGCTCCTCGAGGTGAGTCCTCCTGGCTCCTCGAGGTGAGTCCTCCTGGCTCCTCGAGGTGAGTCCTCCTTGCTCCTCGAGGTGAGTCCTCCTTGCTCCTCGAGGTGAGGACGAGGTGTCTCTGTCCAGGGTTGCATAAAAGTACAGGACCAAAGACATTATCAGGGGACTAACATTCGTACGACTAATTGTCAACTAATTGATTTGTTGACTTAATCGACAGTTTCTCCGCAAAAAATTGCATTAAACCTTAAATCTCACTTTAAATCTCGTTCACCAGAGATGTGCTGAAGTCACTTAGCATCAAAAAACAATCGTCGACTCAAGAAATATATTTTCCAGTCATTGAAAACACATTGAAAAGAGATTAAAAGTCAAATGAGTGAGAGGAGGGACATTCAGTGTGTTGCAGTCTGCAACCTCACCACTAGATGTCACCAAATGCGACGCACTGTCCCTCTATTGTGTCCTCCAGGGGGCGCTAAGTCCTCGTCTTTGTTTGCAGTGCCACGGCTCGTCTCTGGACCTGCCGCAGACTCAGGACGACCAGACCATCTTTGAGTTCATGGTCAACGAGCAGGGCCACTGGGAGCACTGGTCCAACAAGGTCTGTGGACCTTTAGAGATCTCTGCTGTTCCACCAAATGTCTCCTCAAGGGGCAGAGCTACTTATATCTTTATGTCTTTATTATTATTACGATGCAGGTCCCAGAGTACGTCTACCCCAAAGACCACGTCCCGGACTACTCGTCCATCCTGGTTCCCAACGTGGACAACGTGAGGACGGACTTCCTGTTGCAGACCGTCGTGAAGCAGAAGAAGGCCGTGCTGCTGATCGGAGAGCAGGGCACCGCCAAGACCGTCATGATTAAAGTGAGACGCTGAGGAGACGCAAAGTGTTTCTACAAGTGACTCCAGTAGATTCTGAGCACTCTGGTCGTCTCAAACTCAACAAAAGCCTCACCAGTAAACGGAGGAACCAGCAGCACTTCAGCAGCTACTTATTTCAGTAGCAGTCAAAGTAGCCGGCGCTTCATCACCTGTGTTCGTCTGTAATTGGCCAAACCAAAGATGCACACAGTGATGGTGGAAGCGATGCCACAAAGATGGAGTCCTGCTTAGCTCCGCCTACTCTCAGCCGTCCAATACTCCTTCTCTTTTATCTCTGTTTTTGTTCTCCACCACCAACTCCTGGTGTCGTTTTAGCCGCTAAAGGGCGACAGCACAGTCCGTACTGCATCTCGAGGCCGTTACAGAAACGTGAGCATGAGTTGGGCCTGGTCCTGAGCTAACGGATGCTAACGCTCTGTGGCTCCCCCTGCAGGGCTACACTGGTAAGCTCGACCCGGAGCTCCACCTCAGTAAGACGGTGAACTTCTCGTCGGCCACGCTGCCCGGCATGTTCCAGAGAACCGTGGAGAGCTACATCGATAAACGGATGGGCGCCACCTACGGGCCGCCGGCGGGGCGCAGCATGACCGTCTTCATCGACGACATCAACATGCCCGTCATCAACGAATGGGGCGACCAGGTCGGCTCCACGCTCGCCCTGATTGGTGTCCGTGTCCTTGCTCTTTTTGTTTGACGCCTCTTTTATTCAAAAAAATATATATTGAACATCATTCTGTTTACTACAAATATACAACCAAATATAATTAAATTATTGATACTTTTTGCCAATACAATTCTAGATAACCAAATAATAATAATGATTCATATTTATTTAAAAAAAAAGTGATGTCTTCACATTAACAGAAAATCAGATTGTTGATTTCTTCGCCTTCCTCAGATAACCAATGAGATTGTGCGTCAGCTGATGGAGCAGAGAGGTTTCTACAGTTTGGATCGTCCAGGAGAGTTCATCACTGTGGTGGACGTTCAGGTAACAACATGGAGACAACTCCTGTTCTCCAAAGCTTTGTGTTGTGCTGCTTTCTCTCTCCTGACCACCAGGGGGCGACTCCTCTGGTTGTATAGAAGTCTATGCTTCATGTGTTAAAGCTGCATTCTCTCTCCTGGCCACCAGGGGGTGACTCCTCTGGTTGTATAGAAGTCTATGCTTCATGTGTTAAAGCTGCATTCTCTCTCCTGACCACCAGGGGGCGACTCCTCTGGTTGTATAGAAGTCTTTAAGCCTCTGTTTAATTGGGTATTGGTTTCATGGGTATCTGCCAGCTGGTGGCGGCCATGATCCACCCGGGCGGCGGCCGGAACGACGTCCCTCAGCGCCTGAAGAGACAGTTCTCCATCTTCAACTGCACGCTGCCCTCCAACTCGTCCATCGACAAGATCTTCGGCACTGTGGCTCGGGGCTACTTCTGCCCGGAGAGAGGCTTCGCCGCCGCGGTCTGCGAGCTCGCCGCCGCCCTCGTGCCCACCGCCAGACGGGTGTGGCAGGCGGTGAAGGCCAAGGTGAGACGTTCTCATACCACGCCTCTTTATCTTTAACGGTTTGCAACCGCTGATCTTTTTCCACACAGTTTGACCCTCAGTGGCCTCCGTAGTTTAGTTTAGTGTTTGACTTTGGTTTGTTTGACAGATGTTACCGTCTCCGGCCAAGTTCCACTACATCTTCAACCTCAGGGACCTCAGCCGGATCTGGCAGGTACAGAACTTTACTGTTTTATTCATTTGTTTTAGAGTTTTATTCAGTTTTATTGACGAGTCCTCTGTGTTATGGATTGTGTGTGTGTGTGTGTGTGTGTGTGTGTGTGTGTGTGTGTGTGTGTGTGTGTGTGTGTGTGTGTGTGTCAGGGCATCCTGACGGTGCGGTCGGAGGTGTGTCTCAGCTCTGAGCTCCTCGCCGCTCTCTTCCATCACGAATGTTGCCGAGTCGTCGCCGACCGGTTCGTGGACGCCAGCGACAAACGAACCTTCAGCGGCATCATGGAGACGGTGAGGTCATGGTGAGGTGATGGTGAGGTGATGTAGAGGTGATGTAGAGGTGATGGTGAGGTGATGTAGAGGTCATGGTGAGGTCATGGTGAGGTCATGGTGAGGTCATGTAGAGGTGATGTTGAGGTGATGTTGTGGTCATGATGAGGTGATGATGAGGTGATGTAGAGGTCATGTTGAGGTCATGTAGAGGTGATGGTGAGATCATGTAGAGGTCATGTAGAGGTGATGGTGAGGTGATGTTGAGGTCATGTAGAGGTCATGTTGAGGTCATGATTAGGTGATGTAGAGGTCATGTTGAGGTGATGTAGAGGTCATGTTGAGGTGATGTAGAGGTCATGTTGAGGTGATGTTGAGGTGATGTAGAGGTCATGTTGAGGTGATGTTGAGGTGATGTAGAGGTCATGTTGAGGTCATGTAGAGGTGATGGTGAGGTCATTGATTTCATTTAAGGGCCGACACAACAGGTGAACAGTTCAAACTAATTAAGTTCACATTAAAGTCAAATAATAGTTTGATATCCAGAGAAAAGCAGATTAACGGGAGCAGTTTCTCCTCTCTCAGATCGCAGTGGAGGATCATGGGAGAGCGCTGACTGAGCATGCTCAGTGGGGCGCCGGCTTCTTCGTGGACTTCCTGCGTGAAGCTCCGGAGGCGACGGGAGACGAGGCGGACGAGGGCGAGCCGGAAGCTCCGAAGGTCCTGAGCGTCTCATTCAGTCTTCCTCCCAATGCCTTGATTGGTGCAGTGAGTTCAGTGCTGTCTCTGACATGATTGACAGGTGTACGAGCCAATCCCGTCGCTGGACGCCCTGGCGGAGCGGCTGTCTGGTTTCCAGCTGCAGTACAACGAGGCGGCGAGGGGCGGAGCCATGGACCTGGTCTTCTTCGAGGTGAGCAGTCCTCCTGCATCGCGACCCGCCCGCCTCTCTGCGTCTCTATTGGTTCACGGCCCTCTGTCTCTGGTCCAATGGCAGGACGCGATGGCCCACCTGATGCGGATCTCAAGGATCCTCCGGACGCCGCAGGGGAACGCCCTCCTGGTCGGGGTCGGGGGGTCGGGGAGGCGGAGCCTGACGAGGCTGGCGTCCTTCATCGCAGGATACCAAACCTTCCAGATCACACTGACCAGGTGAGAGACTCACACACACACACACACACACTCACACGCACACACACACTCACACACACTATGTGTGTGCGCTGCAGGTCGTACAGCTGCAGTAACCTGCTGGAGGATCTGAAGACTCTGTATCGGGTGGCGGGTCAGCAGGGAAGAGGAGTCACCTTCGTCTTCACTGACAACGACATCAAAGACGAGGCCTTCCTGGGTACGACGACCTGCAGGCCTGAAGGGGGCGCTGTCTGTCCTCTAGGACCAGGTGGTCACAGGTTCTGTCCTCTAGGACCAGGTGGTCACAGGTTCTGTCCTCTAGGACCAGGTGGTCACAGGTTCTGTCCTCTAAGACCAGGTGGTCACAGGTTCTGTCCTCTAGGACCAGGTGGTCACAGGTTCTGTCCTCTAAGACCAGGTGGTCACAGGTTCTGTCCTCTAAGACCAGGTGGTCACAGGTTCTGTCCTCTAAAGACCAGGTGGTCACAGGTTCTGTCCTCTAAGACCAGGTGGTCACAGGTTCTGTCCTCTAAAGACCAGGTGGTCACAGGTTCTGTCCTCTAAGACCAGGTGGTCACAGGTTCTGTCCTGTAGGACCAGGTGGTCACAGGTTCTGTCCTCTAAAGACCAGGTGGTCACATGTTCTGTCCTCTAAGACCAGGTGGTCACAGGTTCTGTCCTCTAAAGACCAGGTGGTCACAGGTTCTGTCCTCTAAGACCAGGTGGTCACAGGTTCTGTCCTCTAAAGACCAGGTGGTCACAGGTTATGTCCTCTAAGACCAGGTGGTCACAGGTTATGTCCTCTAGGACCAGGTGGTCACAGGTTCTGTCCTCTAAGACCAGGTGGTCACAGGTTCTGTCCTCTAGGACCAGGTGGTCACAGGTTCTGTCCTCTCCAGAATACATGAACAACGTGCTGGCGAGCGGCGAGGTCTCGAACCTGTTTGCTCGAGACGAGCTGGACGACATCGCTCAGGATCTGATCCCCGTCATGAAGCGGCAGCACCCTCGCCGACCTCCGACCTCTGAAAACCTGTGCGAGTACTTCCTGTCCCGGGTGCGGAGCCACCTGCACGTCGTCCTCTGCTTCTCGCCCGTTGGGGGGCGGTTCCGGACTCGAGCCCTGAAGGTGAGTCGTGAGGCCCGCGAGTTCGTCCTCCTCCTCGCGGAGGTCAGGTGAAGGTTAACCCAGTGACCTTTGACCTCACCAGTTCCCGGGCCTGATCTCGGGCTGCACCGTGGACTGGTTCCAGCGCTGGCCTCGGGACGCCCTGGTGGCCGTGTCGCATCACTTCCTGTCTCGGCACCAGGACCTCCGCTGCTCGGAGGAGGTGAGGCAGAGCGTGGTGGTTACCATGGGAACCTTCCAGGTACGTGTGCGTCCATCATCATCATCATCATCACCCAGCCGACGGATCACATGACCCCTGACCTCCGCAGGACCTGGTGGCGGAGAGGTGTGCCGAGTACTTCGAGCGCTTCCGCCGCCAGACGTCCGTGACGCCGCGGTCCTTCCTGTCCTTCATCGACAGCTACAAGGTCGTCCACGCCGGCAGGATGCAGCGCGTCGGCTCGCTGGCCGAGCGCATGAAGACGGGTGAGCCTCCTTTTTCAAAATAAAAGTCCTGCTCCTCTCTGGAAACAGAACCATCGTGACTGGAAGTAGAGAACTAGAACATGTGTGACGTGAGTCTTAAAGATAAGAGATTTTAAATGAGGCGTGTAGAAAACGTTTTTATTGGTGACATATTTTATTTTCCATTTCTGATTTTCAACTTTTTATCTTTTGTTTTATTACTTTTTTTTGTATAAAGATCAGCTGGTGAATGTGTTGTTGTTGACACACACTACAGGTACACACACAGAGAAACACACTAGAGGTACACACTAGAGGTACACACACAGGTACACACATAGAGACACACACTACAGGTACACACACATACACTACAGGTACACAGAGACACACTACAGGTACACACACATACACTACAGGTACACAGAGACACACTACAGGTACACACACATACACTACAGGTACACAGAGACACACTACAGGTACACACTAGAGGTACACACACATAGAGACACACACTACAGGTACACACACATACACTACAGGTACACAGAGACACACACTACAGGTACACACTAGAGGTACACACACATAGAGACACACACTACAGGTACACACACATACACTACAGGTACACACACATACACTACAGGTACACAGTGACACACTACAGGTACACACACTACAGGTACACACTACAGGTACACACTAGAGGTACACACACAGAGACACACACTACAGGTACACACACATACACTACAGGTACACACATAGAGACACACTACAGGTACACACTAGAGGTACACACACAGGTACACACATAGAGACACACTACAGGTACACACTAGAGGTACACACACAGGTACACACATAGAGACATACACTACAGGTACACACATAGAGACACACTACAGGTACACACATAGAGACACACTACAGGTACACACTAGAGGTACACACACAGGTACACACATAGAGACACACTACAGGTACACACTAGAGGTACACACACAGGTACACACATAGAGACACACTACAGGTACACACACATACACTACAGGTACACAGAGACACACTACAGGTACACACACAGAGACACACTACAGGTACACACACATACACTACAGGTACACAGAGACACACTACAGGTACACACACATACACTACAGGTACACAGAGACACACTACAGGTACACACACAGAGACACACTACAGGTACACACACATACACTACAGGTACACAGAGACACACTACAGGTACACACACATACACTACAGGTACACAGACAGAGACACACACTACAGGTACACACTACAGGTACACACTAGAGGTACACACACAGAGACACACACTACAGGTACACACATAGAGACACACTACAGGTACACACTAGAGGTACACACACAGGTACACACATAGAGACACACACTACAGGTACACACACATACACAGGTACACACATAGAGACACACACTACAGGTACACAGAGACACACTACAGGTACACAGAGACACACTACAGGTACACACACAGAGACACACTACAGGTACACACACATACACTACAGGTACACAGAGACACACTACAGGTACACACACAGAGACACACTACAGGTACACACACATACACTACAGGTACACAGAGACACACTACAGGTACACACACATACACTACAGGTACACAGACACACACTACAGGTACACACACAGAGACACACACTACAGGTACACACTAGAGGTACACACACAGGTACACACACATACACTACAGGTACACACAGAGACACACTACAGGTACACACACAGATATTTTAAAGTATATTTATATTTATCATTTAAAGTAAATATATTTATTGATGAAATCAATTCTAATCAACTTCGTATTTTCAACTTTTTATGATTTTAGTTGAACTTGTTTTTAAGTAAAGCTCAGCTGGTGAATGTGTTGTTGTTGTTGTTTACCGCAGGCCTGTGTAAGCTGATGGAGGCGGAGCACTCGGTGTCTCAGCTCTCAGAGGAGCTGGTGCTGAAGGAGCAGGAGCTCGCCGTCGCCTCCCAGAGGGCAGACGAGGTCCTGCAGGAGGTCACGGCCAAGGCTCAGGCGGCGGAGAAGGTTCGATGCCGTCTGTGCTCATGTTGATCAGTTATTAGTTTATTAGAACTTTATTTTAAAAATAGGACTCCTGATGAGTCAGTGTGGGTCTGTAACTGTGAAATAATAATCATCATCATCATCATCATCCCAGGTGAAGCAGCAGGTGCAGAAGGTGAAGGACAAAGCTCAGCTGATCGTTGACGAGATCGAAGTAGATAAAACTGCAGCAGAGTTCAAACTGGAAGCTGCGAAACCAGCGCTGGAGGCTGCAGAGGCTGCACTACAGGTACACACACACTACAGGTACACACACACTACAGGTACACACACACTACAGGTACACACACACACACTACAGGTACACACACACTACAGGTACACACACACTACAGGTACACACACACTACAGGTACACACACACTACAGGTACACACACACACTACAGGCACACACACACACTACAGGTACACACACACACACACACTACAGGCACACACACACTACAGGCACACACACACACACACACACTACAGGTACACACACACACTACAGGTACACACACACTACAGGTACACACACACACACTACAGGTACACACACACACACACTCACTACAGGTACACACACACACTACAGGTACACACACACACTACAGGTACACACACACACTACAGGTACACACACACACACACACACTACAGGTACACACACACACACTACAGGTACACACACACACACACTCACTACAGGTACACACACACACTACAGGTACACACACACACTACAGGTACACACACACACTACAGGCACACACACACACACACACACTACAGGTACACACACACACTACAGGTACACACACACTACAGGTACACACACACACACTACAGGTACACACGCACACTACAGGTACACACGCACATATACACACTACAGGTACACACGCACATATACACACTACAGGTACACACGCACATATACACACTACAGGTACACACGCACATATACACACTACAGGTACACACGCACATATACACACTACAGGTACACACGCACATATACACACTACAGGTACACACACGCTATAAATCATAAACTAATAATCACATAATAGGCGTCCCGTGTCTCTCTCTCACCATTAAGACCATCAAGCTGTCTCTCTCTCACCATTAAGCTGTCTCTCTCTCGCCATTAAGACATAAAGCTGTCTCTCTCTCACCATTAAGACCATCAAGCTGTCTCTCTCTCACCATCAAGCTGTCTCTCTCTCACCATCAAGCTGTCTCTCTCTCACCATTAAGACCATCAAGCCGGCGGACATCTCCACGGTGAGGAAGCTGCAGAAGCCCCCTCACCTCATCATGAGGATCATGGACGCCGTGCTGCTGCTGTTCCAGAGGAAGGTCACAAGCTCCGCCTCTTCTTGTAAACGTTCAGCGTGTCGTCGGGTCGAGCTCACTCTTCTTCCTCCTCCTCTTCCTCCTCCTCCTCTTCCTCCCGCTCAGATCGACACGGTGAGCGCTGACCCTGAGCGACCTTGTCCTCGACCTTCGTGGCCCGAGGCCCTGAAGCTGATGCAGAACTCCAGCTTCCTCAGCATGCTGCTGCACTTCAGCAAGGTGAGCTGCGTGTTGTTGCCCAGGGCGGCCAGCAGGGGGCGGCCGGGCACAGCGTCTCTGAACCCGTCCTGCTCACGGAGGCCATTAGGGCTTTTTAATCATCAGGTCCTATGATAAGAGTTTCATAAACTGAGTCACACAAACATGTAGCTTCAAAACCTCAACGTTTGATCCCATTTAACATAAAACCATGTCACACTCTCAATGTAGAACTTATCAGCTCTTTTCCATCTTATTCAAGTTAAAAACATATTTTAATATAAGATAATCCTTTATTAGTCCCGCAGTGGGGAAATTACAGGATTACAGCCGCATTGCTCAAATGAATACAAGAATAATAATATAATTTATACTTAGAAAAAAATATTAAAAAAAAAATATAATTCATATTTCTTTTTATAAATAATTTATTAAATTTATTTAATTTTAGTAATTTATATTCTGAAAAATAATAATATATTTATAATCCCATCCATTATCAGCCGCTTATCCTTATATATAAGTTATCTATTTATAATTTATATTTAAAATAAATAAATATAAATATTGTTATCCCGACTTGATCCTGACCTTCAAGGATATTTTAATAATAGTGTTGTGAAGAAGTGACGATCTGTCTGTGTGTGTCTGTGTGTGTCTGTGTGTGTGTGTGTCAGTGTGTGTGTGTGTGTGTCAGTGTGTGTGTGTGTGTCAGTGTGTCTGAGGGAAACTCCCTTCTCATCTTATCACATTACAACCATCACCTGCTTTTAGTGTGTGTGTGTGTGTGTGTGTGTGTGTGTGTGTGTGTGTGTGTGTGTGTGTGTGTGTGTGTGTGTGTGTGTGTGTGTTTGTGTGTGTGACATACCTGCTAAGCCGTGGATCAGAGCTGGTTCTGGTTCAAGGCTCTTGGTCCCTCTTTAGCTTCATGTATCCTGAAGGCTTCACGTGTTTATCATCTCAACGCTATGAATTGTGGGTAATCCCGTCAGGCAGTAGGTTGAGAGAGAATAATAATACATGAACAAACAGATCTTCTGATATAATAGATATGAATATTATGAGACTATGAAGTCACACATTTATGGGAAATAATTTGTGACAAAAACAGTTTGTGTTTTGATCAAGGAGCCATATATATATATATATATATATATATATATATATATATATATATATATATATATATATATATATATATATATATATATATATATATATATATATATTATATGCACACACACACACACACACACACACACACACTCTCACACACACACACCTGAGCTGTCCTCTCGGTGTCAGGACTCCATCACGGAGGAGGTGGTGGAGCTGCTCGCTCCCTACCTGGACATGGACGACTACCACCTGGACTCAGCCAAGAGGATCTGTGGCAACGTGGCGGGTCTCTGCTCCTGGACCCGAGCCATGAAGGACTTCTTCTCCATCAACAAGGAGGTGCTGCCTCTGAAGGTAGGAAGGAGACGCACACACGCAAACCTCCAAGCTGCCAGTTTACAGTGTTAATCAAACATCCACTGTGTGTGTGTGTGTGTGTGTGTGTGTGTGTGTGTGTGTGTGTGTGTGTGTGTGTGTGTGTGTGTGTGTGTGTGTGTGTGTGTGCAGGCTAACCTCACCCTGCAGGAAGCTCGTCTGCTGGTCGCTCAGACTGAACTCTCTAAAGCTCAAGAACAGCTGGACGCCAAACAGCAGGAGCTGGACGCCGTGCAGGTACACACACACACACACACACACACACACACACACTCCTGCTAGTAGAAACAATAACAATAATAATAACAACTTTCAGGCGCTGTACGACGGCGCCATGAAGGAGAAGCAGAAGCTGGAGGACGACGCCCAGAGCTGCCGTCACAAGATGACCACGTCTAAGAGCCTGATCCAGGGGCTGGGGGGGGAGAAGGTCAGCCACCCTCACCCTGTCACCCTCACCATGTCCCCCTCACCATGTCACCCTGTCACCATGTCACCCTCACCATGTCACCATGTCACCCTCACCCTGTCACCATGTCACCCTCACCCTGTCACCCTCACCATGTCCCCCTCACCATGTCACCCTGTCACCATGTCACCCTCACCATGTCACCATGTCACCCTCACCCTGTCACCCTGTCACCATGTCACCCTCACCATGTCACCCTCACCATGTCCCCCTCACGCTCACCATGACCCTGTCACCGTGTCACCCTCACCCTGTCACCATGTCACATTCACCGTGTCCCTGTCACCGTGTCACCCTCACCCTGTCACCGTGTCACCTTCACCCTGTCACCATGTCACCCTCACCATGTCACCATGTCACCCTCACCCTGTCACCCTGTCACCATGTCACCTTCACCCTGTCACCTTCACCATGTCGCCCTGTCACCGTGTCACCCTCACCCTGTCACCTTCACCATGTCACCCTCACCATGTCACCATGTCACCCTCACCCAGTCACCCACCCTGTCTCTGTCACCCTGTCACCCACCCTGTCACCCACCCTCACTCTTTCTCCCCTCCCACCCTCACCCTGTCACCCACCCCACCCACCCTACCCTTTCACCCACCTCACCCTCCCTCACCCTGTCACCCTCCCTCACTCTGTCACCCTGTCACCCACCCTGTCACCCTCCCTCACTCTGTCACCCACCCCACCCTCCCTCACCCTGACACCCTCCCTCACTCTTTCACCCTGACACCCTCACTCTTTCTCCCCTCCCACCCTCACCCTGTCCCCCACCCCACCCTCCCTCACCCTGTCACCCTCAGGTGCGCTGGACCGACAGCAGCGCTGCGTTCCAGACTCAGACGCTCCACCTGGTGGGCGACGCCCTGCTGTGCTCCGGCTTCCTGTCCTACGCCGGCCCCTTCAACCAGGAGTACCGGCTGCTGCTGCTGCGGCTGCTGAGGCAGGAGATGACGCAGCAGCTCATCCCCTTCAGCCCGGTGAGTATTGATCAGGTTATTGATCCGACCATCAGGTTATTGATCCGACCATCAGGTTATTGATCTGACCATCAGGTTATTGAATGCCCTGATGGTCAGATCAATTATTTCAGCCTGTTATTAAAATAATGCATGTGTTTCCTATGAATCATATCTGCTAACATATAAACTGATTTATTCATGTTTTGTGATGATTTACTGAACTTAAGTCATAATTACGGCCACGCCCCCTCTCTGCAGGACTTGGACGTGATTGGTCTGCTGGTGGACCCGGCCACGGTGAGCGAGTGGAGCCTGCAGGGTTTACCCGGAGACGACCTGTCGGTCCAGAACGGCATCGTGGTGACCAAGGCGTCCCGCTACCCGCTGCTGATAGACCCCCAGGGCCAGGGCAAGACCTGGATCCAGAACTTGGAGGGAGACCAGCTGCAGGTAGGGGTCTAAACACGCCCTGCAGGTAGGGGTCTAAACACGCCCTGCAGGTAGGGGTCTGCACTCATCCAGCTGCAGGTAGGGGTCTAAACACGCCCTGCAGGTAGGGGTCTAAACACGCCCTGCAGGTAGGGGTCTACACGTGTCCAGCTGCAGGTAGGGGTCTACACACACCCTGCAGGTAGGGGTCTACACGTGTCCAGCTGCAGGTAGGGGTCTACACGCGCCCTGCAGGTAGGGGTCTAAACACACCCTGCAGGTAGGGGTCTGCGCGCGCCCTGCAGGTAGGGGTCTACACGCGTCCAGCTGCAGGTAGGGGTCTACACTCGTCCCCCTGCAGGTAGGGGTCTACACGCGTCCAGCTGCAGGTAGGGGTCTACACTCGTCCCCCTGCAGGTAGGGGTCTACACTCGTCCCCCTGTAGGTAGGGGTCTACACGCGTCCAGCTGCAGGTAGGGGTCTACACGCGTCCAGCTGCAGGTAGGGGTCTGCACTCGTCCCCCTGCAGGTAGGGGTCTACACGCGTCCAGCTGCAGGTAGGGGTCTACACTCGTCCCCCTGCAGGTAGGGGTCTACACGCGTCCAGCTGCAGGTAGGGGTCTACACTCGTCCCCCTGTAGGTAGGGGTCTACACGCGTCCAGCTGCAGGTAGGGGTCTGCACGCGCCCCCCTGCAGGTAGGGGTCTACACTCGTCCCCCTGTAGGTAGGGGTCTACACGCGTCCAGCTGCAGGTAGGGGTCTGCACGCGCCCCCCTGCAGGTAGGGGTCTACACGCGTCCCCCTGCAGGTAGGGGTCTACACGCGTCCAGCTGCAGGTAGGGGTCTACACGCGTCCCCCTGCAGGTAGGGGTCTGCACGCGTCCCCCTGCAGGTAGGGGTCTGCACGCGTCCAGCTGCAGGTAGGGGTCTACACGCGTCCCCCTGCAGGTAGGGGTCTACACGCGTCCAGCTGCAGGTAGGGGTCTGCACGCGTCCAGCTGCAGGTAGGGGTCTACACGCGTCCAGCTGCAGGTAGGGGTCTGCACGCGTCCAGCTGCAGGTAGGGGTCTGCACGCGTCCAGCTGCAGGTAGGGGTCTACACGCGTCCAGCTGCAGGTAGGGGTCTGCACGCGTCCAGCTGCAGGTAGGGGTCTACACGCGTCCAGCTGCAGGTAGGGGTCTACACGCGTCCAGCTGCAGGTAGGGGTCTACACGCGCCCCCCTGCTGGTGAGACGTGAGAATGAAACGAAGACGCATCTAAGTGCTGTTGTCTTCTTCCAGGTGACGTCTCTGAACCACAAATATTTCCGGTCCCACCTGGAGGACAGTCTGTCTCTGGGGCGCCCCCTGCTGCTGGAGGACGTAGGGGAGGAACTGGACCCCGTCCTGGACAACATCCTGGACAAGAACTACATCAAGTCTGGGTCCACCTATAAGGTCTGTGACTCCTGCTTGAATTTATAAAAATACAGCAAAACATTTAAGACTAAATATCTTGACTCTCCTATTAAATATATGTGTATACACGCAATATACATTTCCTCCTGCAGGTGAAGGTGGGCGATAAGGAGGTGGATGTGATGAAGGGCTTCACCCTCTACGTCACCACCAAGCTGGCCAACCCAGCGTTCAGCCCCGAGGTCAGCGCCAGGACGGCCGTGGTGGACTTCACCGTGACCCAGCGCGGCCTGGAGGACCAGCTGCTGGGGCGGGTCATCCTGCTGGAGAAGCAGGTCGCTGCCCCGGGTCAAGTCAATGCAATCTGTACACATACGACATCCTCTGACCTTTGACCCTCAAACCAGAACAGGGTCCAGATAAAACCACGATCCATGTAAACCTGTGAGGCACAAACAGTCAGCTGCTCCGCCGGGTAGCCAGGTCGTATAGTCTAGACTCTAGAGGGATACTCTAGAGTCTAGAGCAGCGGTTCCCAAACTTTTTAGGCCACGCACCCCCTTCTACATCCCGACCGGTTCACGCACCCCCAATCCCCCACACCTTCAAAAAACAACGCAACAGAGCCTATTTATAGCCGCATAAAATCGGACCAATGAGAGAACTGTTTGCTCGCGCGTGGCGTTTGTTACAAGATTTAGTCCGCTGTATACATGTCAGTTACACAAGGCGTCACTTTTAAAGAGCAATAAGGATGGCGAGGACACACGCACAGGCTCAGAGGCAGACTGCATTTCACATTTATTTACTTAAACACAGTAAGCCACGTAAAGAACAAAGAGTGGCACATGATAGGCTCAGAAACAGATATCAATAAAAAAGGAGGAGTCCATATGAGGATCTCTCTTTGAGAGACTCACATGGATGAGACTGCAATTGTTTTGGGCTGTTTTGTAACTCTTCCAATTTTGATCTAAAAATGTAAGGGGCTTCTGACTTGCACTGGCATGCTTGGTGTTCAGGTGGCGGCGCAAATAAGAGGCTTCAGACAGCTGTTAGCCAGAACCTCACTGCACAACAATCTGCATTCCAATCCAAGTGAAGCCCAGACCCAGAGAATTGTCATCATGTTTCCTCTTTTTTCCCCAGTCTGATGCTCACTCTCGTTTCCTCTTTCTTCACCTTGACTCTTCGATGGCCTCTGTGCTCCCGGTTTGTCTGATGTCTCTTCCTCCTTCTCGGTCTCCTCCGTCTCCTCTTTCTCCGACTCCCGGTCGATTTCTTCTCCCGGTCTCTCCCCAGCACCTCTCCGTTTCTCTCCCTCCGGTTCCTCCCTCTCTCTCTGTCCCTCTCCTCTTTTATTACTGATAGCTTCAGATGTCCCACCTGACAGCTTCCCGATTTCAGCCAGTTTAACATATTTTCATGGATGTTGCTGAATGAATGAAGCTAGGCTAGCTAGTGTGTAGTAAAAGACAGTCTGGCGGCCGGACCGGAAGTGCATCAATTTATTAAATTGTACATTTTTAATTTTAAATTTAAATCTTACAAAGGGAATTTTTATAATTAAAAAATCCTACTTAATTTTTTTCAAATTATGTTTAATATTAATTATTACACTATTAGACCACCATTACATTTTTCCTCTCACACACCCCCTAGAGGCAGCTCACGCACCCCCAGGGGTGCGCGCACCACACTTTGGGAATCCCTGCTCCAGAGTATCCGCCCTGTGAAGCTTTCATGAAAACCAGTTTTTCTGCTAACAAACAAACCAAATTAAACAACGTAACCTCCTCGATGGAGGTAATAATACGTTATTAACAGCCGTGCTTGCACATTATTTTTGTATGTGCAATGAGACCATAAACATGGCCATACATCTGAATCGTCCTCCCTGTGCGTCTCACCAGGAGCTGGAGGGCGAGCGAGTGAAGCTCTTGGAGGAGGTGACGTCCAACAAGAGGAAGATGCAGGAGCTGGAGGACAGTCTGCTGTTCAGGCTCACCAGCACCCAGGGGTCCCTCGTGGAGGACCAGTCTCTGGTTGAGGTCCTGAGGGTCACCAAGACCACGGCTCAGGAGGTACTGCTCCAAACAGGAGATGAACACAGTTTCTCTGATTTGAAGGACGCCAACTGAAGACCAACTGATCCTTTCTTCCAGGTGAGTGAAAAGCTGTCTGTTGCGGCGGAGACGGAGGCGAAGATCAACCAGGCCAGGGAGGAGTACCGGCCGGTGGCCACCAGGGGGAGCATCCTCTACTTCCTGATCGTGGAGATGTCGCTGGTCAACGTCATGTACCAGACGTCCTTGCGACAGTTCTTGGGGCTCTTCGACTCGTCCATGCAGAACTCCGCCAAGACGCAGCTCACCTCCAAACGAATCGGCAACATCATCAACTTCCTCACCTACCAGGTAAAATTCTCCGGCGAGGGTTGAGGTCCAAACCAAAGGTGTGACCCTTAAATCGTCCCTCAATAAAATCTAATCTGCAGTTATTGATCCGTTCGGTGATTCCTATCTTAGTCCTGGAGCGGTCTGCACCCGCTGTGGCAATCCACGCCTCCAAGATTGTGATTGAGACTTTGATCCGGTTTCCTGCAGGTGTAACTGACTGAGTACCTGTTTGCTCCTCCCTCAGGTGTACTGTTACACAGCCAGGAGTCTGTATGAGGAGCACAAACTGCTCTTCACTCTGCTGTTGGCTCTGAAGATCGACCTGCAGGCCACAAACATCTCGCACCCCGAGGTGCTCACCTTCGTCAAAGGTCACGCACCCATCGTCCTCCTCCTCCTCTCCATCCTTTTCCTTTATTATCAAATCATTGTAATAGTGTGCTGTCTGTGTGTGTGTAGGTGGAGCTTCTCTGGATCTGAACTCTGTAGAATCCAAACCCCGACGTTGGATCCTTGATCAGACCTGGCTCAACCTGGTGCAGCTGTCCAGCCTGCCGCCATTCAGCCAGATCCTGACCCAGGTAGAACCCAACCGCATTTACACTGGAGCAGGTGAAGAGGGAACTCTTAGACAGAAGGTATGTTTCCTTGTGTCCAGGTGAGCCAGAACGAGCGCGCCTGGAGGACGTGGTTCGACCACCCGACGCCAGAGGACGCCCCGCTGCCTGATGGATACGAGGAAAAGCTCGACACCTTCCGGAAGCTCCTGCTCATCCGGAGCTGGTGTCCCGACCGAACCACAGCTCAGGTCTGACTGCTAACTTCTTATAGTGCAACATCAGCGCTCTCCTTCCCTACAGTGTAACGCCAGCGCTCTCGTTCCTGTAACTCTCTCGCTCCCTACACTGTAACAGAGACGATGAAATACTGTCTGTATTTGTGTGCGTCGATCAGGCACGTCACTATATCTCGGACTCTCTGGGTAAACCGTATGCTGAAGGTTTGGTTCTGGACCTGGACGCCATGCTGGCAGAGAGTGACAACAGTACGCCGATGGTCTGCCTGCTGTCGATGGGCTCGGATCCCACTGAAAACATAGAGAGGCTCTCCAGGAACAAGGTGAAGGGACGGGATGCATGATGTGGGAAATAAATCAGTGGATGGAGGAAACATACATGATGGGAGGATGACTGGTTGGGGATTTAAGTTCAGGAAAGTACAATAGGTCAATGCACAGATGAACAGCAGAGTCCTGCTCTCGGCCTGCAGGGGGCGCCGTGCCGTCCCATTTCCATGGGACAGGGCCAGGAGGTTCACGCTCGCAGGCTATTGGCCAACAGCATGGCGGACGGCGGCTGGCTCCTCCTCCAGAACTGCCACCTGGGACTGGACTTCCTGGACGAGCTGCTGGAGACGGTCACGGCGTCGGCGCCAGACAGCGCGCACAAAGGGTTCCGGGTGTGGCTGACGACCGACGTGCACCCCAGGTAACGCGGTTTAGCTCGTGGAGCCACGATTCATGTTGAGATGAGTCTTGGACATCTATAATGTGTGTGTGTGTGTGTGTGTGTGTGTGTGTGTGTGTGTGTGTGTGTGTGTGTGTGTGTGCAGATTCCCCATCACCTTCCTTCAGTCCGCCATCAAGTTCACCAATGAACCTCCTCTTGGTAAGAAGTCGTCTTCAGCTCCTGATCTTCTGGATCAGCTTCGTCCGGGTCTTTTTATTTATTTAGTCATATTTCGTCTTGTTTTGATGGTGAATAATTGATTGACATATGATGTTTTTCGTGTGTTGTTCCTTTGCTCGTCTTCATCAGGGATGAAAGCCGGTCTGAAGAGGACTTTCCACGGCGTCACTCAGGACCAGTTGGAGATCAGTAGCCTGCCTCAGTGGAAGCCTCTGCTGTTTGCGGTGGCCTTCCTGCACACCACCGTGCAGGTCTGCGTACAGCCTCTCTGCTGGTGCTCTTTAATGGCACCACAAAATTATGATTTGACAAAAAACGTATTCCGATTTTCACGAGGTATTCACATAGAAATGAATGTTTACCTCTTCTTCCCGTCAGGAGCGCCGTAAGTTCGGTCCTCTCGGCTGGAACATCCCCTACGAGTTCAACCAGGCAGACTTTACTTCCAGCATGCAGTTTGTGCAGAACCACCTGGACGACCTGGACTCCAAGAGAGGAGTCAACTGGAGCTGCCTGCGCTACATGCTGGGTCAGTCCTCAAGTCCTCTTTCTGGGGCCGGGTCCTGAACCAGACACGACACAACCAGACACAACCAGACACGACACAACCGGACACGACACAACCGGACACGACACAACCGGACACGACACAACCGGACACGACACAACCAGACACGACACAACCAGACACGACACAACCAGACACAACCAGACACAACCAGACACGACACAACCAGACACGACACGACACAACCAGACACAACCGGACACGACACAACCAGACACGACACAACCGGACACGACACAACCGGACACGACACAACCGGACACGACACAACCGGACACGACACCACCGGACACGACACCACCGGACACGACACAACCAGACACGACACGACACAACCAGACACGACACGACACGACACGACACAACCGGACACGACACAACCAGACACAACCAGACACGACACAACCAGACACGACACAACCGGACACGACACAACCGGACACGACACAACCGGACACGACACCACCGGACACGACACAACCGGACACGACACAACCGGACACGACACAACCGGACACGACACAACCAGACACAACCAGACACGACACAACCAGACACGACACAACCGGACACGACACAACCGGACACGACACAACCGGACACGACACAACCAGACACAACCGGACACGACACAACCAGACACAACCGGACACGACACAACCGGACACGACACAACCGGACACGACACAACCAGATACGACACAACCAGACACGACACAACCAGATACGACACAACCGGACACGACACAACCAGACACGACACAACCGGACACGACACAACCAGATACGACACAACCGGACACGACACAACCAGACACGACACAACCAGATACGACACAACCGGACACGACACAACCAGACACAACCGGACAGGACACAACCGGACACAACACAACCGGACACGACACAACCAGACACAACCGGACAGGACACAACCGGACACAACACAACCGGACACGACACAACCAGACACAACCGGACACGACACAACCGGACACAACACAACCGGACACGACACAACCGGACACGACACAACCAGACACGACCCTGTGCAGGTGAGGTCCAGTAACCCTGTGTCTCGTGTGCAGGTGAGGTCCAGTAACCCTGTGTCTCGTGTGCAGGTGAGGTCCAGTACGGCGGCCGGGTGACGGACGACCTGGACAAGCGGCTCCTCAACACCTTCACAGCTGTCTGGTTCAGCGAGAGCACCTTCAGCGAGTCCTTCTGCTTCTACAGAGGCTACAGCATCCCCAGGAGGGCCAAGAGCGTCCAGGACGTCCTGCAGCACATCGAGGCGCTGCCAGCGGTGGACTCACCTGAGGTCAGCGCACACGCACACACCTACACACACACACACACACCTACACAAACACACACACACACACACACACAGCCCGGGTCACACTGGTGTTCCTGGTTGCAGGTTTTTGGGCTCCATCCCAACGCCGACATCACCTTCCAGACCAACCTGGCCAACGAGACGCTCGGCATCATCGTCAACATCACGCCGAAGGACGGCGGGGGCGGAGCCGGGGAGAGCCGGGAGGCCGGCGTCCAGAGACTAGCCAATGAGATGCTGGAGAAGCTGCCACCTGACTACGTCCCTCACCAGGTGTGTGTTCAGCCCCTCAGGAGGGGACCTGTGGCCTCTCGGTCGAAACAATAGTCACAGACTGAAGCAGCGGGGCATCATGGGAGTTGTAGTCTTCATCACAATCGATTCATTATAATTGTAGTCACACACGTGAATATGGAACATTTATACAAAGTGGTGCTGTTACTGAGTAACTGAGTGTTTCGAAGGTCAAAGGTCAACTGCAGAGGATGGGCCCACTTCAGCCAATGAACATCTTCCTGCGACAGGAAGTGGACCGCATGCAGCGAGTCATCAGCAGCGTACGGAGCACGCTCAGCGACCTGAAACTGGCCATCGACGGTCAGTCACACACACACACACACACACACACACACACACACACACACACACACACACACACACACACACACTCACTAAGACGGTGTATAGACAGCTCCTCCGTTAGTGAACATGGTGCTGTATTTATAATGGTTAATGGTGTTCAGAATAATTATCTGAACACCAGCAAGTATTATTGTTGTTTTTTTATGAAAATTAAAAAATTAAAGTTCAGTCACTGACTCTCCAGGTGTTAAAATTATATTTTATTTCACTGGAAGAAGTCGGGCTGTAACCAGACAGCATGCTGTCGTTAGCATGCTAGCTAAACCAGCCACTGTGCTTTCTTGCTACATCTCTCTCAAAGTTTAGCCTGTTAGCAGAAGGCTAAGCTAATCCATTAGCAATGCTTTCTCAGTTGTCGCTTGTTAGAATCCCAGCTCATCATTGTAAATGCTTGCGAGTCCATTGACAGTAGCCGGTGTCACGCAGGCACCATCATCATGTCGGAGGACCTGCGCGACGCCCTGGACTGCATGTTCGATGCCCGGATCCCGCGCCTGTGGCTGCGGCTCAGCTGGCCCTCGGCCACGCTGGGCTTCTGGTTCGGCGAGCTGCTGGAGAGGAACCGGCAGCTGGACGGCTGGATCGGCGCCGGCCGGCCCGACCAGTTCTGGCTCACCGGCTTCTTCAACCCGCAGGTCGGTCCCGTCCTCTCGGCCCCGGCGCCGCGACCCCGCCCTCTCGCCCTCTCGCGCCGTCTTAACGTCTCCTATGTCCCCGAAGGGCTTCCTCACCGCCATGCGTCAGGAGACGACGCGCGCCAACCGGGTCCGGGGCTGGGCCCTGGACACCGTCGCCCTGAGCAACGACGTCACCAAGATGATGCGGGAGGACGTGTCGGCCCCGCCCCCAGAGGATGTGGGCGGAGTCTACATCTACGGCCTCTTCCTGGACGGGGCGGGGTGGGACCGCCGCGGCGCCAGACTCTCCGAGGCTCCGCCCAAGGTCAGTGTGACCTTTACGTGCTGTCTGATAGTAATCATGACGTAAACATTTTATAGAGAGTATTAAAATAAAGCAACGGTAAAATAATGTTTAAAATCTCAAATAAAAGAAAAGATCATTCAAATAAATATATTTGAACATATATATATACGCCGCTATTACCAGTAGTAAGATGTGTTATTGAGGTACATTATTTATATATATATATACGTATATGTGTGTGTGTGTGTGTGTGTGTGTGTGTGTATATATATATATATATATATATATATATATATATATATATATATATATATGTATATGTATATGTATGTATATATATATATATATATATATATATATATATATATATATATGTATATATATGTTATGCCAACATTTAGACTTATTGAGAGCAGCTATTGCTTCTTAGACACAGGTCACTGGTTACCATGGTGATTGGGCAGACGAGATCTTAAGAGTGGAAGTGGATTGTCTACAAAACCATCTTAAACCCGGCTTCCTATGCAAAAACATCAAAACCACCAAAATAGTACAGTCAACAGGAAAGAAGCAGCCGAACGCGCTGATGTGCTCGTTCTGTTTGTGGAGTTAAACATGTGAGCGTCAGCTGTTGCTCCTCATGTCTGTATTTAAAGTGACACACACACACACACACACACAGACGCGAACGTGCACGCGACCGTATTTACACGTGCGCGCACGCTACCATAGACACACACAGTCAGCCATTTTGTCCTGGCTAAACAAAGCTAGCTTTATGCTAGCTTTGTTTATTACTCTGCCTCTCCTCCAAAAGGCTGCAGGTGGTGTGTGTGTTAAACTGATTGGCTCATATGAAGTGTGTGTGTGTGTGTGTGTGTGTGTGTGTGTGTGTGTGTGTGTGTGTGTTAAACTGATTGGCTCATATGACACACCTGTGTGCTCTCTTTTCATGGTGATTGAAGACTGGGTGAGAGCCAGCAGACTGAATAGAGGCCGACTGGTCGGTGGATTTAAGGAAATAAACCTGTCAAACTACTGAATTTGATAACAACTATATGAATCATGAGAGAGACTTTTGTGAACGTTTAGCTGTCCTTAAATGTTTGTGATATGCTTGTTGTGTTTGTAGAGTTTAACATGTGAGCGTCTTCAGACTGATGTCAGCTGACCAACTGTCAGTTTGCTCCTCCTGCCTGTCACTGGTTGTCATGGTGACAGAGCACCATGAGAGGAAAACTCGCTCTTTATCAAAAACCAAGACTCCAAACGGCAAAAAAAAGGAATCATGAGAGAGATAAGAGTGTTGTGAACCCAGAAATGTCCTTTAAATGTTTGTGGGTGCAGACATGAAGCGTGATGGAGCAGTTGCTGGTCTTCATGTCGCCTCTCACTCAGCTGGCTCTCCTCTAGCTCTGAACATCCCGCGCCATACACAACCATCGGAAACTCTGAAATTGTCCGAAAACGTTCCTAAACCTGAACAATGATTCCATAAAAACTGTGCTAGCTATCAAATTGGGCAAATGAACTTGTTTTAGGCGTTAACTTGCTGGCATCGTCACCCGAATAAAATGAGCCGCCTCCCCTCAGGTCCTCTTCACGCCGCTCCCCGTGGTCCACGTCTACGCCGTCAGCTCGGCCAACATGGCCGCCGGCGGGCAGGCGGCCATGTTGTACTCGTGTCCCGTCTACAGGAAGCCGCGTCGCACCGACCAGAACTTCATCTTCTGTCTGCAGCTCCGGAGCCTCCAGCCGGCCCAGCACTGGACGCTGAGGGGGGCGGCGCTGCTCTGCGACTGCAGGAGTTAAGCTCTGGTTTAACTAGGCTCAGTCTGGGTTAACTAGACTCACTCTGGGTTAACTAGGCTCAGTCTGGTTTAACTAGGCTCAGTCTGGGTTAACTAGGCTCACTCTGGTTTAACTAGGCTCAGTCTGGTTTAACTAGGCTCAGTCTGGGTTAACTAGGCTCACTCTGAGTTAACTATAGGCTCAGTCTGGGTTAACTAGGCTCACTCTGAGTTAACTAGGCTCAGTCTGGTTTAACTAGGCTCAGTCTGGGTTAACTAGGCTCACTCTGGTTTAACTAGGCTCACTCTGAGTTAACTAGGCTCAGTCTGGTTTAACTAGGCTCACTCTGGTTTAACTAGGCTCACTCTGGTTTAACTAGACTCACTCTGGTTTAACTAGGCTCACTCTGAGTTAACTAAGTCCACTTTTTGTTTAATTAAGTTCACTTAGACGGAACTTCCTTTCTATTTTATTTATATCTAAAAAGCCAACAGGCAGAAACTTGAACGAATGATGCTAAGCTACTTAAACTAGATTAGAGTTGGTATTTATCGTTATTATTTCTAAATGTGTGTGATATTGTGATATTAGAAGGAATCGAGCACATTTTGTAACGAACTGCTTCCAGATGCAACATAAAGGTGAAGAGATAAAAGTGTGTTTGTTTGTTTGAGGCGCTGTGGAGAAGCTTCCCTTCAGGTGACTCGTTGTAAAGTGACACAGATCCACTAGAAGCTTTTCATCTTCTGTTTTAACGGCTAAACGGTGAAGAAGAAATAAAACAGAACGTCTGGTTCCTGTAAATAACAACAAGACCAGTCACATTAATATTTATCTTTTAGATTTCAAAAGGCATCGAGCGTTATGTTGTTTATCTCAACGAAAACGCCAAACTTTATTTTTATTTTATTAACCGTTCAACATTGACACACTTCTGTTCTTAACTTAATTCTTATGCCGTGTTCACACAAACAGTTGCGAAATATTTGCGCGTCCAGATTACATGTTAAGTCAGTGCACAGCCGCGTTAGGTTGTGAAAAAGCGGATTTTTTGCCGGGCGTCGCGATAGAAGCGAAACGGCGTTGCAACGGCGCTTTTTCACTTTTTCGCTTTTTCACTTTTTCGCTTTTTCACTTTTTCGCTTTTTCGCCGCCGTTCAAATATTTCAACTCCAGCGAATAATTCGCATGACGCGGAGTTGCGAAAGCCAATCAGCGTTGAGAAGATCCGCCCGGCATCACCGCGGTTACTGAAGGAAGCTGCTGGTCCTGAAGGAGCGCTGGAAACAGCTTCACTCAGACACTCGTCCTGGAGGAGGAGCTGAGTGTGACTACGGATAATGTTATGAACCCAGACACGGGGCGGGTGATGTCCCCACGTGTGTGGGACTTCCTCAACAAGTATGAAGCAGAACTAGAGGTTATTTACCTGGTGGATGAAGGAAATAGTAAATGTTTTCAAGACAGAGATAAGCCCCGCCCCCTTTCCCCAGCGATGGTTGCGAAAAAACAGATTAACCACATAGAGCGAATTTTTCACCTGCGGCGCGATATAGGCGAAGTGGCGATGCGAAAATTCGCATCTGTTTTGGTGTGAACACGGCATAAGAATGAGTTTTCATATTTGTAAACGTTTGACCCATCAACACACACAAACACTCGTTCACGGGTCATTTTGACCCCAAGACAGCGGGAGGGATAAGAAGGTCAAACTCAGGTTTATTCTATTTTATTTGATCTCTTAAAGACCGAAGAGGCTCGTTTCTTTATTGAAGTTCATGTCATCAGAGGGAATTCATAAATATATTATTTGTTTATTAACAGCCAGAAAACCAAAATCAATAGGAATCTTAAAAAGAGAAGAAATGCAGTTAATATATGATTGTTTTTTTTAATTAAATTACTACGACTCTTAAGAAGCTCAACGTGAGTTTTTACATGTTGGAGGAAAAATAAAACATCTGTTATTATTATTGTTATTATTATTATTATTATTATTATTATTATTATATAAAGCATCACTTTGGTGCTCAAACCTGCTTTAAGGCGACGGCCTTGCAGTCACTCGCTAACAAACTCTAAAATTAATCAACTTTAAAATATAAAGAAGGGATGAAATAAAATGACAATAAACTTCTAAAGACTTTTTGAGACGTCTCCAAAATAAAACTACTCACAACTTTGTTCTGTTCCACAAAAACATTTATAATCTTTTTTTGTTGCGGGTACATCATTAACACTTCATACAATGCATCTTTGTAATATGAATCATATCCAGTAATGTTCATCAATCAACAATTAAAGACTTTTAACCTCCATGATTATAACGGGGGAAAGATGTAGTTTTTATCATTTAGAATCCCGTCAAGTGGTTGCACCAGCTAGTCGGGTCTTTGTCATTCAAATGATCCAGGGACCAGGACCTGACCCAGTACCTGATCCAGTACCTGATCCAGTACCTGACCTGACCCAGGACCTGATCCAGTACCTGACCTGACCCAGTACCTGAACCAGTACCTGACCCAGGCCCTGACCCAGGACCTGACCCAGGACCTGAACCAGTACCTGACCTGAACCAGGACCTGACCCAGGACCTGACCCAGGACCTGACCCAGTACCTGATCCAGTACCTGACCCAGTACCTGACCTGACCCAGGACCTGAACCAGTACCTGAACCAGTACCTGAACCAGGATCTGGACTTTGAACATCTAGACCTTGACGGAAAAAGACAAAATGTGATCAGACTTTCTAAAGTTTTCTAAATAATTTAGTTCATTCGCTCCAAACCAGCTGACGGAAACGCTCCCAATTCACTTTCTTTCTTTTTTTTGTTCTGCAACATCTAAAAGGTTTCCTGAGAATTGAATGGAGACACTTTAGTCCACTTTATTCACGTCGTTTCTTTACTTTAATCATTTCACTTAAACTCTTAATCGCATTAGTTCTCCAAACATTTCACGGAACCCAACATCCCTCGAGCCCGTTATGTTTCATCCTCCAACATGTCAACCTCTCCATCATGCAAACAACACGGGACAGCGGCGGCGTGATGATGGGAAACGAACACTTCTTGTTCTTTCATTTCCCAAAGTCAGTGTTGATGGAACACAAAACAAAACAAAAAGACTATATTTGCTGATTTGACAATAAAAGTCCAGAACACACACGACTGAAATAACCGCGATGGTTCCAGGAATCCGTTGGGTGACTTGATGTTCAGCCGCACAATGTTAATCTTCATAATCCGCCGCTCTGCTCGGTGGCAGCCGCCGTAGAAATCTCTCTTTCCCGCCCTCTCGGTGGTCTCGGTGGCCCAGAGAGAACGGACCCGGATCCTCCTCGGCGCCTCGAGGTTTACGACAGCTGCTTCATGTCGTACATCGGCACCTCGGACTCGTCCGCCTTGCCCTCGTCGGCGGCCCCCTTGGCGGCGTCCGGGCTTCCCTTGCGGCCCTTTGGAGGCGGGACGGGTGCGGCGGCCTCGGCGGCGCCCTCGGCTCCCTCCTGGCCCTCCGCCACAGTCCTCTCCTTCTTCAGGTTGAGCTTGGCCGGGACGCTCTTGCTGATGGTTTCCTTCAGTCGCTCGCCGGACTGCTTCAGACGCTCGCCGGACTGGCGGATCTTCTCGCGCCTCTCGGCCGTCACGATGCGCTCGCCGAACTTGTTGGCCTTGGTGCCCAGGTTCTCGCGGGTCTTGCTCATGTTCTCCTTTGAGAAGGTGGCCTTGAAGCTCTCGATGCGCGTCAGCCCCGTCTTCTTGGCGCGGCCAGCCGCCGAGGAGTCGGCCTCCTCCACCACCATGTACTCCTCGTCCGAGTCCGGCGGCAGCTCGAACTTGTCCGGTTCCACGTCGGCTCTGGCGCTGCCGCTGGGTTCTGCCGGCTCGCCGCCCGGCGTGACGGCCTTCACCTCCTGGTCACCCTGAGGGAGGAGAACAGAACCGTGTGAACCCGGGAGAACATCGTGATCACGTGACCGTTTAACCAGACTTTGTGCCTGAGGGGAACACACAGATATTGTTGATGTCAGGTTTAAATCTGTCCCTGGTTAAAGTGTGTCATGTAGACTGTAGCGTGCGGGCCGTGTTCCTGCCTCCGTAAATAAACCGCAGCACCTGTTTCTGCAGCTCAGCTCGGCTGCAGGAGCTAAACTTATCAAAGCCGGATCTCTTTCAGCTGCAGGACTCGTTACGCATCGGCCTGCAAGCCAAAGATCCGGTTACGAGAACATGAAATGGAGCAAAGATGTTCAAGCCGATGGCTGCAAACTGTCCCAGATCCCTGCAGCCGGGACTCACGATCCCGCTGGCCCACTCATTCATACTGGGAGCTGACCAGTACAACAGGTCCACAAGGGGACACCGCCATCAAAGCCAAAGAATAGTAGAGAACCACTTGGCAATCTGCCATAAGATGCATGCTTAGAGTTTCTGGTCCTCAGTTGGTGACCCAGTTGAACTAAGTTCAGCGAGGCTCGTTTCTACATTCTGATGGTGAGTGAAACGTGAGCTGTCCTCAGGACCCCTGAAGGGCCAGACATCTGATCTTGGAAGCAAAGGGAGGAAACGTAAGAAAACTCATTCTCTGTCCCGTCATCTGAGGAATTTGACATTTTTGGAGTCAGTCCTGGATGATTTCATCCATTAAGTTGAATGAACATTCATGCTAATTAGCCTGTAGCATGCTAACGATGTCAGAGGATCTTTGACTATATGCATCGGAGGCACTATGTGACACCCGATAGAGGCTGAACTTTACAAAGCTTTAACAGAACGCATACCATTCATACCTGAGCTCCACAGCCGTCTGCTAACAAGCCAGTTCATAAATAAATAATGAATACGCCTCCCAGCTCCTCTGAAGCCACCCAATTAACACGTTTGTGTCTCGGTGGTTTAACGTGTTCTGCTTGTATCTGGTTCTCTGGAGGCGGAGAACACAGCAGCTCTGTGTGGATCAATATGCTGTCGTCCAAGAAATACACTCTGATTACAACTGATGCTTTAGACCTTTGGACCAAACCAATGTTTCCACTGCTTCTTTATGCTAGGCTAACTATGTTTAGAATCCCGGTCTGATCCATATATCCTCCATCTATCCATCCATCTGTCCATCCATCCATCTGTCCATCCATCCATCTGTCCATCCATCCATATGTCTATCCATCCATCTGTCCATCCATCCATATGTCTATCCATCCATCTGTCCATCCATCCATCTGTCCATCCATCCATCTGTCCATCCATCCATCCATCTATCCATCCATCTGTCCATCCATCCATATGTCTATCCATCCATCTGTCCATCCATCCATATGTCTATCCATCCATCTGTCCATCCATCCATATGTCTATCCATCCATCCATCTGTCCATCCATCCATATGTCTATCCATCCATCCATCTGTCCATCCATCCATATGTCTATCCATCCATCTGTCCATCCATCCATATGTCTATCCATCCATCCATATGTCTATCCATCCATATGTCCATCCATCCATCTGTCCATCCATCCATATGTCTATCCATCCATCCATTTGTCCATCCATCTGTCCATCCATCCATATGTCAATCCATCCATCATCCATATATCAATATGTCCATATATCCATCCATATATCAATATGTCCATACAGTATATCCATCCATCCATCCATCCACCCATATATCCATCCATATATCCATCCACATGTCCATATATCCATGTGTCCATATATCCATCAATCCATATGCCCATATATTCTTCCATGTGTCCATATATCCATCCATCCATCCATCCATATGTCCATATATCCATCCATCCATACGTCCATATATCTATACCATCGATACCTTCCTCGAAGCCCAAAGATTAAAACACGTGTTATCAATGCCAATCAATGAATTTCCTTCAGTCAATTATCGTCAACGCTGTTTCTTCCTCGCATCCACTTAGTTTGAACCAACCATGAAGAGACAAGAAATGGAATTACAAACGTCAACTCAAAGTTTAGGACTTGAATTTGGATTTCAGTGCAGAGGCTGGAGGACCTGGTTCCACGTTGATCCAGGTATTTGAGTCGGCATCGGACCGGCATCGGTACCGCTGCATCTCTACACAGAACCTCGTAGAACTAGAAGAAGTTCTTCTCCGTTAAAACTGTGGTCAGAGAGGCAGGGGGTCAAAGGTCACGAGCCCATCTGACCCTGTGACATCAGTTATGTGCCAAAGCCGAGAACGAATCAAACGGCGGCTAGCAGCTAACAGATAGCAGCTAACAGCTAACAGCCTGATGGAGAACCGGCTCTAAATCAGATGGGAGCGAGCCGGCCGCTATATTAGGAGATGCTGGAGCTTCACTCAGAATAACCCGGTCTGTCAGCGCTCAGCTGGCACCGTCACACACAGCAGGTAGCATCTGTGCTAACGGAGCTCACGCTCTCATTCGCTTTAGTCGTGGGGGTGAAAAGAAAGAAATCTGGTCTTTTCCCCCTCAGCCGTCCAGCAGCCAGAGGTTTGATCGGCGCGTGACCTCACCGGACCGCTCTGCAACCGGACCCCGGGCATGAGGGTCCACGTCACTGAGCCACGCCCCAGAGAGACATGCGGGCGCTAGTTAGCATGGTACATGTGTCAGAACCTATTGTGTTGTATGAGGAGGATGTCTCTGATGATGTCATTCAATCCGTTACAAATGGATTAAACAAATCTTTATTTTGTGTTTTTCCTCCTTTTGTTGAAGCAGCACAACTTGTCGTCTCTAGAGCATCGATATCTGATGTGAAGACTAAAAACCTCTAGAAGCATCAATGAAAGAGAAGTTAGAAGATTCACCTCGAAGATTTATTTTAATGCCAATTAATCATCATCCAGGAACTGCTGCTTCTAAAAGAACGACGCTCTTCAGGGCCGAGGGTTTAACCTTTCAGCTCGCTGACGTTCATCCAGAGCTAAAATAACCAGCTCGCCATCGCTGGCAGCTGCTCGCCGTGAAGGCCAAAGTGTGTGTGTGTGTGTGTGTGTGTGTGTGTGTGTGTGTGTGTGTGTGTGTGTGTGTGTGTCTGTTGCCACATTGCTCGTGGCCACAACAGTCCCTCCATGCCAGACTTGAGTGTCTCTACCATCTCTTGGGTTTTAATATCGACGGTAATCTAAACAGACTAGCGGCTTTTTCACGTCTTTATGAAAAGTTTCTCGACACAAAAAAGTGACTTTTAGAGACGTTGTGTTGTAAAATCCCTTTCAGTCTTTGGGAATAACTAGAAATGAAACAGGAGGCATCTTCTACACACGTGCTCCCTTGAGTTGAGTTGAGTTAACTAGAAGTTAACTAGACTCACTGCTGTTTTAAACTCATCTGTCAAACATCAACGGGCACTTTTTAGTCCCACAGAACTGAGGATAATAATGAGAGTTCTGCTGTTATCTGAGTCCTATAGTCGGCCACATGGTCCACCAGTGCAGACCCTTTGGCTCCATAGAGGCAAACAGAACCTAAAGGCACCGGAGCTGTTAAAGGGAACCGAAGACCAGATCCCGTTCAGTCTGATCAGATCAGGGAGGGTTGGGTACTGATGCGTTCTCTTCGGATCGGGCAGCACTGTCCTCGACCTCTTTCAGATCGGGTTTCTTTTGTGGAGGATTATTTTAAGCTTGTTGGGTTCAGGTCGGTTCTCTGCAGAACTCGTTTCAGGTTCAAATGTTCTGACCAACGGATATGTGACCATATTATCCAGTAAACCAGCGTACCTTCTGTGACTAGAAACTAGAAACCCTCACGAGTAGTGCATTAAGTTCCTGACAGTACATTCTAACACCAGAAGGTTCTCTCTCCACGAGGCCTTTGATCAGAACCCCGGAGGTCCACGTCCACCGGTTCAGGTTGGGTTGAGTCTTACCTGGTAAATGACCACCCTGAACTTGTTCTTGGCCAGGAGGTCTCCCTGGGTGGCCTCCACCTTCTTCACCCTGACGTTCTGGTTCTCCACGCGCACCCGCACGTCCTTCACGTGGCGGCTGACCTTGCGCGTCTTCTCCAGCAGCCGGTCCACTGTGGCGCTGGTGTTGGCGTGGTCGCCGGTCAGCTTCACCACGTCCGTCTGGATGGTCTTCACCGTGCTCTCCAGCGCCAGCTGCCGCTCCTCCATGCGCTGCTGCGTGGTCTGCACGCTGTCCATGAGGCCCGCCACGCGCTCCAGCAGCGCCATGATGCTGCCCGCGTCGTCCACGCCCGCTTTGTCCGTCATGTCGCTCGTCGGGTCGGTCGCCTGGTTTTGCTTGGATTCGGTCGACCCGGTAGAGCCCAGTGAGGAAGGCGAGGAAGACGGAGAGGAGAGACGAGCTCCGGCGTGATCGGCAAACCTTCCGGGTGTCTTGGAGGAGGAAAAGAGAATCAGAGCCACGGAGACCAGAAGGATGAGGGTCGAGGCATCGGGGGATCCGAGGAAAGAGAAGGAGGAGGAGTGATGAGGGAGAGAAACCTCCTCTGAAGGACCGGATCACCCCTCTACCACTGACCCTGGAACTGGTCCCATCAGCTGGGAGACTCCACCCTGCTGGGAGAGGGAGAGAGGGAGGGAGGGAGGGAGGGAGGCTAAAAGGAGAGCTGAGTTCAACAATATCCTGCTTGGTTTAAAGCGACCACACTAAGAATAGACCTTATTCCAGCCATTGTGTGCGTAGAGGTCGTCTTCCTCCTCTGAAGGTCTGAGAAACTTCCCCCTCAATCCGATAATTTAGAAATGAAAAAGGATATTACAGGAATGTCGGCGTTGAGGAGACGGATGACGAGCGACATGGATCCGGCTTCTCTGTGTTCTCTGCTGCTAAAAATACTGTTTGGGTAAAGTGACTCCTGCTCCTCTTTGTGGGGTGGTGGGGGGTGTGTGAGTGGACCAAAAGGATTGGACCCCCCATCTAGTCCTCCATCATCTAGTCCTCCATCATCCATCTATGTTCCGTCTTCGTCCTCCAGGTTTCGACTCTTCTGGCCTCCAAAGAGAATTCCTGCTGACGCTTTCCGCTGCCATTTATCGCTGCCGCCTTTGTTGCTTCCTGAAGTTCTGAGGGTCTGGAGGTCTGAGGGTCTGGAGGTCTGGAGGTCTGAGGGTCTGGAGGTTCAATTCAGTTTATTTTGTATAGCCCAACATCACAAATACAAGTTTGCCTCGGAGGGCTTTACAATCTGTAACATAACATCCTGTCCCGGGACCTCACATCGGATCAGGAAAAACTCCCCCAATAAAGATAGTAAAAACCCTTTAACAGGGGAAAAAAGGGGAAGAAACTTGAGGGAGAGCAACAGAGGAGGATCCCTCTCCCCGGATGGACAGAAGCAATAGATGTCATGTGGCCAGAATGAATAACGTAACAGAGTTACAGCACATTACATGAATGTGACAGAAATGATTCATATAATGAGTAGTAGGCATGGTCCATGATCCAGATAGCCACGACCCATTAAGCAGAAGGAGGTAGAGAGGAGGGGCATCCCAGGGGCAGTGGGAGGAGAAAGCAGGGCCATGGCAGCTGGCCCTGGTCTGCATATTTAAAAAGTGTTACAGTTCTGAATTAAAAATGAAAGTTGTCAAAATAAGATAAAGGAATCAAAGTTATGAGAAAAAGCTGAAAACCCACTAAACACATTTATTACAATATTGATCTTTTCTCATAAATGGATTACTTTAATCTCAGATTTAATTTAGTTTTTATGAGTTGTTTTTTGTTCTCTGCAAACTTCTGACTTTTTAATCTCAGAGAATCTTAAAGTTATTTCTCTGAAAATGACGTCGCTGCTCCAGAATTTATTGTTAATTAAAAATAAAGATGTTTTATATTTGGAGTCATGAAGCTGCTAGAACCCTGAAACGGTTTCATGTCTGACAGCAACAGTTTTCAGTCTGTTTATATATAAATAAATATATATATGTGTATTTATATGTGCACATTAACATACTAAACGTCCAGAAGGAGGCGGTGAGGAAGAGGAGGAAGAGGAGGAGAGAAGGGGACTCCCCACCAGCTGCTCTCTGTCATGACTCCTCAGTCTATCTTTAACTCACCACGGGAGCGCTCAGTTTCTCCTCCTGCTCCCTCGAGGCGGGTGGAGTCAGCAGGGTGACAGAAGTGTTGATTTATTGTTGAGACCATCTGTTTGATTTTAAAAAGAAAAACCTTCTTGGAGCTTTTATTTTACACTTTTATTTTACTGCTCATGGCGAAAATTAAGATTTTAATAAGGAAAACTTATTAAGACCGTTATTAATAGTTGTGATAATGTAAAGACCTTTTGAATACAACATAGAATGTGATTAAATATCAGTTTCAGGATAACATTATTTATTATAATATCACATGTATTCAGTACTTTCTAGCAGTAACAAGTATTCTAAGCAAAATAATTCAAATAATTAATAAGAAAAAGCTGATAACTGATCAATAAACTAAATCAGCTGTTTTGAGCTTCTATTGAACAGCTGCTGCAAAAATATTAACAGGTATTTTTTTAACCAATTAATAACAATAACAACAATAATAACTGAACTAATGTCTCCGGCTGCAGCAGCAGTTTAACATGTATGTAGATTATTACATGAAATACTTTGTAATAACTTCTACGGTTTTACATGATGAGACTGAATTCATTTTAATTATAAAAGATTCTGATCAAGAATTCAAAACTGACTTTTAAGTTTACAAACTTATAATCACAAAATAAATAAATATGCTTTAGATCCTGAAAGCTTCATCCAATCAAAACTGTATAAATATAATAAATAAATATGATTTAGTTCCTGTAACTTTCATCCATTCAAACCTGTTGTAACGAGTTATAATACATAAATATAGTAAATACACATGATAATAATAATGCGGGACACGCTGGGTTCAAACATCATAATTTAATAATTCTAGTTCCTCTACGTCTCTAACAACAAGTTCACTGGTTCATGCGACATCTACACAACGACCACACACCGTTACCGTGGTTACCAACCACAACCAGAGAAGAAACAAAACAAAAGTTAAATTATGTCGAGCTCGTCAAAAAACACACAAAAACCAAAGTTAAACGTTGGAACCCATTTCCGGAATGGCGTCGTCTGAAACTCAAATAAGAAAACATCGACCTGAAGGCGTCACCGTTCTTCATCTTCATCTTCTTTTTTTTCTTTTTCTTTTTTTAAACAGTAGAAAAAACAGCATTTTGGTTTTCAGGAGCATCGTAACAAAAACAAAATAAAATAAAGTGAAATAGAGTTTACATGAAGACGTTTGACCCTGTGGGACGCAACGGAACCCCAGAGGGCTTCAGTGGACCCTGGTGGACCCTGGTGGTCCCTGTCCCTGGTGGACTCTGTCCCTGGTGGACTCTGGTGGTCCCTGGTGGTCCCTGTCCCTGGTGGACTCTGCTGGTCCCTGGTGGTCCTTGGTGGTCCCTATCCCTGGTGGTCCCTGTCCCTGGTGGACTCTGGTGGTCCCTGGTGGTCCCTGTCCCTGGTGGACTCTGCTGGTCCCTGGTGGTCCTTGGTGGTCCCTATCCCTGGTGGTCCCTGTCCCTGGTGGACTCTGGTGGTCCCTGGTGGTCCCTGTCCCTGGTGGACTCTGGTGGTCCCTATCCCTGGTGGTCCCTGTCCCTGGTGGACTCTGGTGGTCCCTGGTGGTCCCTATCCCTGGTGGTCCCTATCCCTGGTGGTCCCTGTCCCTGGTGGACTCTGGTGGTCCCTGGTGGTCCCTGTCCCTGGTGGACTCTGGTGGTCCCTGGTGGTCCCTGTCCCTGGTGGACTCTGGTGGTCCCTATCCCTGGTGGTCCCTATCCCTGGTGGTCCCTGTCCCTGGTGGACTCTGGTGGTCCCTGGTGGTCCCTGTCCCTGGTGGACTCTGGTGGTCCCTATCCCTGGTGGTCCCTATCCCTTGTGGTCCCTATCCCTGGTGGTCCCTGTCCCTGGTGGACTCTGGTGGTCCCTATCCCTTGTGGTCCCTATCCCTGGTGGTCCCTGTCCCTGGTGGACTCTGGTGGTCCCTATCCCTGGTGGTCCCTGTCCCTGGTGGACTCTGGTGGTCCCTATCCCTGGTGGACCCTGGTGGTCCCTGTCCCTGGTGCACAGCGCCCCCTGGAGCATTACGCTGTTTATTACACGAAGCAAACAGGAAGAACAAAAGCAGTTTGAATATTTAACGTCATGGAAAAAACAATCAACCTAATCTGTAGTTTTATTTTGAAGGCATAAGCAAAACAATAATAATCATAATAATAATAATTTAAACCTCGACGAACTGAATTCCTAAATGAATCTTTAGTACTTTATGTGGAAATTAAATTACCTTAAAACTGTGACGAGTGTGAATATTAATATCAGTTTTCAATTTTCCAATTTTAACCCGACTTTCATTTTTACATCAAATTATCCATCGAAGTTGAATTTATTTTTGTGAATCTTAAAAATATTTTAAACGATGTTGGATCGTTTTAGTCAAATATCTCTGGAAGTTTTCAGCAGTTATTACTTCCATGATTCTGACTTAATGCCACATAAACGGAGGTAAAATATAGATTTGAATGTCCCTTCAAAATAAAAGTCAACCTGCGTCCCACGGGGTCATAACCTAAAGACACAGGGTCAGAACCTAAGGACACGATGTGTTGGTGGACGATACAATCAGATAAATAATGTTCGTTTCCTGCCGGAGGATCCACAGTGTTCCACGTAAAACAAACTAATATGGAGGAAAATATTAAAAATAAGGCCCCTTAAGAAATTCAAAAACTATTCTTAAAAAAAAGCGAAAAATAAAAAGAGGCACCAAAAAGTCGATATCAAAAAAGCCGCCAGTCTGTGGTACGAAAACGTTTGACTTCTGGTATTTCATAAAAAGGAAAAGTGGGCGGAGCTACATCATCCTGGAGGACGTTCCTGACGGGAAGTGACCGAGGTGCTGCTTCTGCCGCCGGCCGCGCTTCGTCTTGTTGCACCGCCTGCAGGACACGACAGGAAGTACATGTACATCACAGGAAGTACACCACAGGAAGTACACCACAGGAAGTACACCACAGGAAGTACATCACAGGAGGTAGACCAAAGGAAGTACACAACACCCACCGAGCAGCGACGGACCAATCACAGCGATGAATGAAACGAATAAAGTGATAATGACCAAATCCTGCTTTCTGATTGGTTGGTGTTTTGTTATTTTGAAATAGAGGGCCAATGAGAACTTGCAGTGTATTTACAGTAGTATTTAAGGAAGTATTTGCAGTAGTATTTGTGGTGTATTTGCAGTAGTACTTTACAGTGTATTTGCAGTCATATTTACAGTGTATTTGCAGTAGTATTTACTGTGTATTTGCAGTAGTATTTACAGTAGTATTTACAGTGTACTTGCAGTATACTTGCAGTAGTACTTGCAGTAATACCTGGTGAAGCACATGACCACGGCCACGATGACGGCGATCTGCACCGCCCCGATGATGGCGGCGATGAGGACGTAGTGCAGCTTCTGGCCACTAGGGACCACGTACAGGATGTTGAAGTCCAGCAGCTCGTCACACTGAGGGCCGCCGTACGCCGCCTCGCACCTGCAGACAGGGAGTACCGCATGAGGGACTACTTTGTACCTTCACACTACTTCACTGTTTACATACTATAATTCCTTTTTTTAATATACAGTAATATAATTACAGACGTCTCGTCACTGAGAAGGAATGTGATTGGTTGAAGGTGAGAAAGGGGGAGGAGCCAGGAGTTACCTGCAGGTGGGGAGGTTGTGTCTCATCTCACATTGGCCGTGTTCACAGAACTGGGCGTAGTCTTCAGAGCAGGGGGCGGGGCTGTCCACAAGCCCCTCCCCCTCCCCAGGGGCCGTCTTGTCTGGTTTCACGCTGTCGTCCTTCCTGCTTTTATCTGAAACCACAGAAGAAGAAAGGAGAATGATTTACATGTTATTAGTAATGCTATAGTTTATTGTTGCACACTATATGTGTGTATATATACATATACATATACATCACCTTGGCATCGGCCCACGTGTTTGATGTCCATCTTGAGCTGCTTGAGGCAGGACGCCTCTCTGACGTGACACGGCGTGTCGTAGGTGACGCCGTCGCCGCCGCACACCGGGTTGTCGTTGTGTCCGTTACACACGATGTTACACATGCAGCTACACACAGAGACACACACACACACACACACATTTATAGTTGTACATTCCTGGAAAGTCCTATACCGTAGACTTTTATTTTGAAGGGTACATTTATGCTTCTATTTGATTGTGTGTGTGTGTGTGTGTGTGTGTGTGTGTGTGTGTGTGTGTGTGTAGGTGTGTGTGTGTACTAACAGCATATCCTCAGAGTCTTCATCACATTCAGCTCCAAACTTGCAGTTTCCACATTTGGAAACCTTCTTCCCTCGACCAGAACCTTCATCGTCTGCAGAGATGTATTAATATTATTATTATTGTTACAATTATTATAATAATGATTATAATTCTTAAAAGCAACAAATATGAGTATGAATGAATAAGATATGACGCCGTTTACCTCCATCACCAGATCCTGATGCTCCATCTGAGAGAGAGAGAGAGAGACATGTTATCTCTTATTTAAATCAATGAGACCAAAGCATGAGTGCTAACTAGCTAGGTAGACCTACCCTGGTAGCAGGGTCTCATAGGGGTCTCTTAGAGGTAGACCTACCCTGGTAGCAGGGTCTCTTAGAGGTAGACCTACCCTGGTAGCAGGGTCTCATAGGGGTCTCTTAGAGGCAGACCTACCCTGGTAGCAGGGTCTCATAGGGGTCTCTTAGAGGTAGACCTACCCTGGTAGCAGGGTCTCATAGGGGTCTCTTAGAGGCAGACCTACCCTGGTAGCAGGGTCTCATAGGGGTCTCTTAGAGGCAGACCTACCCTGGTAGCAGGGTCTCTTAGAGGCAGACCTACCCTGGTAGCAGGGTCTCATAGGGGTCTCTTAGAGGCAGACCTACCCTGGTAGCAGGGTCTCATAGGGGTCTCTTAGAGGCAGACCTACCCTGGTAGCAGGGTCTCATAGGGGTCTCTTAGAGGTAGACCTACCCTGGTAGCAGGGTCTCTTAGAGGTAGACCTACCCTGGTAGCAGGGTCTCATAGGGGTCTCTTAGAGGCAGACCTACCCTGGTAGCAGGGTCTCATAGGGGTCTCTTAGAGGTAGACCTACCCTGGTAGCAGGGTCTCATAGGGGTCTCTTAGAGGCAGACCTACCCTGGTAGCAGGGTCTCATAGGGGTCTCTTAGAGGCAGACCTACCCTGGTAGCAGGGTCTCTTAGAGGCAGACCTACCCTGGTAGCAGGGTCTCTTAGAGGTAGACCTACCCTGGTAGCAGGGTCTCTTAGAGGCAGACCTACCCTGGTAGCAGGGTCTCATAGGGGTCTCTTAGAGGTAGACCTACCCTGGTAGCAGGGTCTCTTAGAGGCAGACCTACCCTGGTAGCAGGGTCTCATAGGGGTCTCTTAGAGGTAGACCTACCCTGGTAGCAGGGTCTCTTAGAGGCAGACCTACCCTGGTAGCAGGGTCTCATAGGGGTCTCTTAGAGGTAGACCTACCCTGGTAGCAGGGTCTCATAGGGGTCTCTTAGAGGCAGACCTACCCTGGTAGCAGGGTCTCATAGGGGTCTCTTAGAGGTAGACCTACCCTGGTAGCAGGGTCTCTTAGAGGTAGACCTACCCTGGTAGCAGGGTCTCATAGGGGTCTCTTAGAGGCAGACCTACCCTGGTAGCAGGGTCTCATAGGGGTCTCTTAGAGGTAGACCTACCCTGGTAGCAGGGTCTCATAGGGGTCTCTTAGAGGCAGACCTACCCTGGTAGCAGGGTCTCATAGGGGTCTCTTAGAGGCAGACCTACCCTGGTAGCAGGGTCTCTTAGAGGCAGACCTACCCTGGTAGCAGGGTCTCATAGGGGTCTCTTAGAGGCAGACCTACCCTGGTAGCAGGGTCTCATAGGGGTCTCTTAGAGGCAGACCTACCCTGGTAGCAGGGTCTCATAGGGGTCTCTTAGAGGTAGACCTACCCTGGTAGCAGGGTCTCTTAGAGGTAGACCTACCCTGGTAGCAGGGTCTCATAGGGGTCTCTTAGAGGCAGACCTACCCTGGTAGCAGGGTCTCATAGGGGTCTCTTAGAGGTAGACCTACCCTGGTAGCAGGGTCTCATAGGGGTCTCTTAGAGGCAGACCTACCCTGGTAGCAGGGTCTCATAGGGGTCTCTTAGAGGCAGACCTACCCTGGTAGCAGGGTCTCTTAGAGGCAGACCTACCCTGGTAGCAGGGTCTCTTAGAGGTAGACCTACCCTGGTAGCAGGGTCTCTTAGAGGCAGACCTACCCTGGTAGCAGGGTCTCATAGGGGTCTCTTAGAGGTAGACCTACCCTGGTAGCAGGGTCTCTTAGAGGCAGACCTACCCTGGTAGCAGGGTCTCATAGGGGTCTCTTAGAGGTAGACCTACCCTGGTAGCAGGGTCTCATAGGGGTCTCTTAGAGGCAGACCTACCCTGGTAGCAGGGTCTCATAGGGGTCTCTTAGAGGTAGACCTACCCTGGTAGCAGGGTCTCATAGGGGTCTCTTAGAGGCAGACCTACCCTGGTAGCAGGGTCTCTTAGAGGTAGACCTACCCTAGTAGCAGGGTCTCATAGGGGTCTCTTAGAGGTAGACCTACCCTGGTAGCAGGGTCTCTTAGAGGTAGACCTACCCTAGTAGCAGGGTCTCATAGGGGTCTCTTAGAGGTAGACCTACCCTGGTAGCAGGGTCTCATAGGGGTCTCTTAGAGGCAGACCTACCCTGGTAGCAGGGTCTCATAGGGGTCTCTTAGAGGTAGACCTACCCTGGTAGCAGGGTCTCATAGAGGTAGACCTACCCTGGTAGCAGGGTCTCTTAGAGGTAGACCTACCCTGGTAGCAGGGTCTCATAGGGGTCTCTTAGAGGTAGACCTACCCTGGTAGCAGGGTCTCTTAGAGGTAGACCTACCCTGGTAGCAGGGTCTCTCGGACACGATGCTGACGGCTCTCTGCTTCTTGCAGGCGGCTCTCCTCAGGAAGCACTCGTTCTGGTAGGTGTCTCCGTTGGAGCCGCACACGGGGACGTACTTCTTGTGGCACTGAAACAACACAAGCATGGAGTCAGATTCTCCTCTTCATCACATCAAGAGCTCCTCTTCATCACGTCAAGACCTCCTCACTCTGACTTTTAGCCCTCGGAGGGCTGAATGACATCATCAAACCAACCAATGACGTCACGGTTAATCAACTCGGGTTGTTTGTGATCAGTGTTACTGTGTGTTACTCTGTGTGTGTGTGTGTGTGTGTGTGTGTGTGTGACTCACGTGGAACTGGCAGACACACTTGATGTCGGCTCCGTTCTCTCTGCAGGTTCCTCCAAAGCGACACGTCCCGGCGTCGCACACTCGCAGGTCGCTCTTCTTCTCCGACAGATCTGAAAAACAAAAACAATAAAATAACCGTCACAAGGAGGTTTGTTGGGATGGGAGGAACGACCAGGTGAGACGTGTGGCTCTATAATATATAATGTAATATAGAGACGTGTTCAGGGGAGACGTGGGAGCTCTATATTATATACTGTAATATATATATATATATTATATAATGTAAAGACGTATACGACTGACGGCTGTTTGACTCCCTTTTCATGCTCTGAGGAAAACAACAGCTTCCCAGCCGTCTTCGTGACAATAGTAAAACCAGTTAGAAACACTCTGGAGCTCGTTTAATAAAAGAAAAGACCGGTTGGTGTCGCTTCTCTTTCAGGAGAACACACAGTGAAAATGTTTCTGAAAGGCTAAACAACAACAACAACATCTACACCTTTCAATAAATGATGACTTTACAACAAACTGTTGTTTTGGAAATGTTTCCATCACCACTGGACTCTAGTTCTACATATAGTAGTATTGTACATATGCATTGTACATATAGCAGTATCCTATATATAGTAGTAGTATCCTACATATAGTAGTATTGTACTATTAATATGTATTATTATGTATTCATAGCTCTCAACACAATGAATTGTGCAAGAAGCTCAGAATTTGAACATCAACGTTATGAGCAATTCCGTACTGCAGCGAAGTACACACACACACACACACACACACACACACACACACACACAGTAATTTCTGATGGCAGCTGATTGATCGGCGGTCCACAAGCCAGCCAATTAGAGCAGATGATTACAGGGGTCGTGACCTCTCTCCCTGTAATCAGTGAATACCTCCAGCCGGCCAGAACAACCTGCCGGCACACAGAGAGACTGCTGCGGGGGTGGACAAAATAACAGAAACACCGAGTTCCCAGGATCCCGGTCAGTCCGCTGTGGTCTTCATCGACTGGTTCCACCATGAGACTGGCTCATGCTTATTGGGGCTTTCTTGTCGGTCTGTTTTGATCAAACTTTCTACCCAATAAGAAACGGTGTACGGTCTCATCCAGCAGAGTGACTTCTTCTTTGGTCCCCTGTGATTACAGCTCTGTGAAACACAACCAGAAGATCCAGTTCCACTCGGATCGTTCCGGACGAGTCAAGCAGACCTTCAGAGTCAGCAGGAAGAAGCTCCTCCCACAATAAGAAGCTCCTCCCACGATGGAAACGTGACGAAACCTTTTAACGGAAGGAGCGAGAGGTTCACGGGACCTGATGCTCTACAGCGAGGAGAGGACCCGGTGGTCCCTCCTGAGGGACTGTACTTACTAACTCCTCGTCTTCTCAGCACCAGCCAATCGCAGCTTGTTTACGAGTTACAGAGGTCTGCAGCCCTGTGGGGAGTCTGGTGAGGAAAGCCCCCCGACACCTCGAGCCTCCAGGTGATCAAGAGAACGTAGAGAACCGGGTTAGCAACGAGAACAAGAGCCAACGTCAGAGGCCAGTCAGGAACATAAGTCCTGTTTGTGGATCCTTCAGGTCTGGAGAGGCTAGATGATGAAGACTAAATGACGAAGATTACATGACGAAGATTACATGACAAAGACTAGATGACAAAGACTAGATGACGAAGACTAAATGACTAAGACTAAATGACTAAGATTACATGACGAAGATTACATGACAAAGACTAGATGACGAAGACTAGATGACAAAGACTAGATGACAAAGACTAGATGACGAAGACTAGATGACGAAGACTAGATGACAAAGACTAGATGACAAAGACTAGATGACTAAGATTACATGACGAAGATTACATGACGAAGATTACATGACGAAGACTAGATGACGAAGACTAGATGACGAAGACTAGATGACTAAAATTACATGACGAAGATTACATGACGAAGACTAGATGACGAAGACTAGATGACGAAGACTAAATGACTAAGATTACATGACGAAGATTACATGACGAAGACTAGATGACGAAGACTAGATGACGAAGACTAGATGACGAAGACTAGATGACTAAAATTACATGACGAAGATTACATGACGAAGACTAGATGACGAAGACTAGATGACGAAGACTAAATGACTAAGATTACATGACGAAGATTACATGACGAAGACTAAATGACTAAGATTACATGACGAAGATTACATGACGAAGATTACATGACGACGATTACATGACGAAGACTAGATGACGAAGACTAGATGACGAAGACTAGATGACGAAGATTACATGACGAAGACTAGATGACGAAGATTACATGACGAAGATTACATGACGAAGACTAGATGACGAAGACTAGATGACGAAGACTAGATGACGAAGACTAAATGACTAAGATTACATGACGAAGATTACATGACGAAGACTAGATGACGAAGACTAGATGACGAAGATTACATGACGAAGACTAGATGACTAAGATTACATGACGAAGATTACATGACGAAGACTAGATGACGAAGACTAGATGACGAAGATTACATGACGAAGATTACATGACGAAGACTAGATGACGAAGACTAGATGACGAAGACTAGATGACGAAGATTACATGACGAAGATTACATGACGAAGACTAGATGACGAAGACTAGATGACGAAGACTAGATGACGAAGACTAGATGACGAAGATTACATGACGAAGATTACATGACGAAGATTACATGACGAAGACTAGATGACGAAGACTAGATGACGAAGATTACATGACGAAGATTACATGACGAAGATTACATGACGAAGACTAGATGACGAAGATTACATGACGAAGACTAGATGACGAAGACTAGATGACGAAGACTAGATGACGAAGACTAAATGACTAAGATTACATGACGAAGATTACATGACGAAGACTAGATGACGAAGACTAGATGACGAAGACTAGATGACGAAGACTAGATGACGAAGATTACATGACGAAGATTACATGACGAAGACTAGATGACGAAGACTAGATGACGAAGACTAGATGACGAAGACTAAATGACTAAGATTACATGACGAAGATTACATGACGAAGACTAGATGACGAAGACTAGATGACGAAGGGTTGATTCGTCTCAGATTGAATTTTCACACAATGAGACTGTTTTTTCTAATTCCTTGATGTGCTGTGATCTCACCTCCAGTCCTCCCATTGAAACCACTGCCTGGAAGATCAGCACCAGTCAGGACTAAGCCCAAAGGTTAAAGAGTGTGTTGTTTAAAAATGTCTGCTTTACGTCCTCAGATGCATTTTGTTGGAACCAGACAGACGGCAGCCAATCCCGTTACAGGAGAGAACGCGAGGAACCGACTGAACTTAACGATCCCAAAGAACTACGAGGTGTTCAGCGGCACTGCAGCTGGTGAAGACTGGACTCTACTGGTTTAGGACTGAAGACTCCAGAGGTTAGGACTTGGCAAAGACTTGCCCGTCTTGACCCAGGACCTGACTTAAGACATGCCTGTCTTGACCCAGGACCTGACTTGGGTCTTGACCCAGGACCTGACTTGGGTCTTGACCCAGGACTTGACTTAAGACATGCCTGTCTTGACCCATGACCTGACTTGGGTCTTGACCCAGGACTTGACTTGGGTCTTGACCCAGGACTTGACTTAAGACATGCCTGTCTTGACCCATGACCTGACTTGGGTCTTGACCCAGGACTTGACTTGGGTCTTGACCCAGGACTTGACTTAAGACATGCCTGTCTTGACCCATGACCTGACTTGGGTCTTGACCCAGGACTTGACTTAAGACATGCCTGTCTTGACCCAGGACCTGACTTGGGTCTTGACCCAGGACCTGACTTGGGTCTTGACCCAGGACCTGACTTGGGTCTTGACCCAGGACCTGACTTAAGACTTGCCTGTCTTGACCCAGGACCTGACTTGGGTCTTGACCCAGGACCTGACTTAAGACTTGCCTGTCTTGACCCAGGACCTGACTTGGGTCTTGACCCAGGACCTGACTTAAGACTTGCCTGTCTTGACCCAGGACCTGACTTGGGTCTTGACCCAGGACCTGACTTAAGACTTGCCTGTCTTGACCCAGGACCTGACTTAAGACTTGCCCGTCTTGACCCAGGTCCCGGAACATGACTTGACCCAGGACTTGAGTGCAAAGACTTGAGACTCACTTGTGACTTGGTCCCAACTCTGCAAAGATGGTTCCTGTCTGGACCAGAACCAGGACCTGGCCCATCAAAACCCTCAACACTAAAACGGCCTCAGATGCAGCAAAGCGTGAGCGATGGAGGAAATGAAGCTGATCTGAGGCCAGTCGGTAACGAAGAACACTGACCTCCATCTCAAGTGGAAGAACGTCTCCATGCTTCAAAGATCAGCGGAGCGAGAAAATCTCTCTATGTGTGTGTGTGTATATATATATATATATATATATATATATATATATATATATATATATATATATATATAATATCATCACGCGGTTACAAGCCAGGGTGGTTCTAGTTTGATGTACCCACGAGTACACACACACACACACACACACACACACACACACACACACACACACACACACACACACACACACACACAACCTTGCCCTGGTTCTCCAGCCTGTAATTAACCCTGAAATAGAGCCCAGTTAAAGTGAGGAGTGGTCAACACACACACACACACACACACACACACACACACACACACACACACACACACACACACACACACACACACAGTAATGACTACTTCCTGGTCCGTCCCGTGATGTCATGAGTCCCTTCTTAAAGGAGCGGCGCGTCCCGTTTAGTGGCCTCTAGTGGCGAGTTGGCAGGTTGCAACCAGCTGAATAGAACTACGGTGGCCTGCGGGTTCAGTCCAGTTTGTCCGTTCTGGGCTCCGGTAGAAACGTGGAAGAGCTAATGCTAAGCTAACGAAAACATAACGGTTCAGGTCCTTACTGTTAGACCACATGTCTGCTGATAGATCCATGAAGCAACACACTGTTCCTTTAAATTCCTCAAGGAAGCGCTTTGTACTACTAGTAGTATCATACAGTAGTATCATATAGTAGTATCCTACAGTAGTATCATATAGTAGTATCATATAGTAGTATCGTACATATAGTAGTATCCTACAGTAGTATCATATAGTAGTATCTACATATAGTAATATATACATATTGTAGTATCCTACATATAATGCTATCTACATATAGTAGTATCATACATATAGCAGTAGTATCCTACATATAGTAGTATCCTACATACAGTAGTATCATATAGTTGCATCCTACATATAGTAGTATCTAAATATAGTAGTATCTAAATATAGTAGTATCTACATATAGTAGTATCTAAATATAGTAGTATCTAAATATAGTAGTATCTACATATAGTAGTATCTAAATATAGTAGTATCTACATATAATAGCAGTATCCTACATATAATAGTATCTACATATAGTAGTAGTATTGTACATATAGTAGTATCCTACATAGGTGACCTCTGACCTCCCCAAACCTCCAACGTGAACAGAAACCTGCTGCAGACCAGGTGGTGATGCGTTCAGGTGGTGATGCGTTCAGGTGTAAAAAGGATGCTGTGGTTGTCGCGTCTCACCTGGGCAGTCGGCGGCCTTCCCGGGGCCGCAGTCCGCGCCGCTGCGGGGGAACGAGCTCCGGACGGCGGGCAGGACCAGCAGGACCAGCAGGTGGCAGGACCAGAGGACCCGGCACACCGGGGCCATGATGGAGGGAGGCCGGGGTGGGGGGAGCAGAGGAGGGATGGAGGGTAAACACAGATAGAGGTGCAGGTCTGCGTGCGGACGGGTAGATAGAGGTCCACAAGAGAGATACAAAAAAAAAGGTCAAGAAAGACCAAAAGGTTCCGTTCTTCTGGACGCGTCCTTCAGTAAATGTAGCGTTCCGCCGCTGAAATGTAGCGCTTGCGATCCGGTTTGTAGCGCTTTTCCTCCGCCGGCTCTCAGGAGGAACGCTCCGGGTGAAACGGAGGGGAAACCCGGCTGGAAAACACGACGAGGGCCGGGAGGAGGAGGAGGAGGAGGGCTGCAAGACGAAGCCCGGGATAACAAAGCAAAGCAGGGCCTGGGGCTTCACACACCGACCCCCCACCCACACTCACACACACACACACACCTCCGCCACCCCCTAAAACCCGGACCGAGCCTCCATCCCCCAGTCCCGCTGCCTCGCACTCAAACCGGCCGGGGAGAGAAAAGATCCAGAAGACCCGAGCGGGCTTCCAGCAGCATCCAGGCCGAAGAGGAGCGAGTGAGCGCCGGGGACGAGGAGCGGATTTGGTGGGTCGGAGGGACCAGGACTGTTTTCTTTATTTTGTGTGGTCCTGCTGTTCTTCTTCTACTGAAGCAAATCAACAAAGGCTCGGACCACGTGACCTGCAGGAGACCACGCCCACTGAGAGACGCTGCACGCTGTCTGGAGACTGCTGGTTATTAACCTGTCTGTCACCATAATACACCAAATACATACATAATACACCAAAACATACATAATACACCAATACTACATAAATACACCAATACATACATAATACACCAATACTACATAAATACACAAATACATGCATAATACACCAATACTACATAAATACACAAATACATACATAATACACCAATACTACATAAATACACCAATACATACATCATACATCAATACATACATAATACACCAATACATACATAATACACCAATACTACATAATACACCAATACATACATAATACACCAATACTACATAATACACCAAAACATACATAATACACCAATACTAGATAATACACCAAAACATACATAATACACCAATACATACATAATACACCAATACATACATAATACACCAATACATACATCATATATCAATACATACATAATACACCAATACATACATAATACACCAATACTACATAATACACCAATACATACATAATACACCAAAACATACATAGTACACAAATACTACATAAATACACCAATACACACATAATACACCAAAACATGCAAAATACACCAAAACATACATAATACACCAATACAAACATAATACACCAATACTACATAATACATCAAAACATACAAAAATACACCAATACATACATAACACACCAATACACACACACCACCAATACACACACACTACACTAATACATACATAATACACCAAAACATACATAATACACAAATACTACATAAATACACCAATGCTACATAAATACACCAATACACACATAATACACCGAAACATACAAAATACACCAAAACATACATAATACACCAATACTACATAAATACACCAATACTACATAATACATCAAAACATACAAAAACACACCAATACATACATAACACACCAATACACACACACCACCAATACACACACACTACACTAATACATACATAATACACCAATACATACATAATACACCAATACTACATAAATACACCAATACTACATAAATACACCAATACTACATAATACATCAAAACATACAAAAACACACCAATACATACATAATACACCAAAACATACATAGTACACAAATACTACATAAATGCACCAATACACACATAATACACCAAACATGCAAAATGCACCAAAACATACATAATACACCAATACAAACATAATACACCAATACTACATAATACATCAAAACATACAAAAATACACCAATACATACATAATACACTAATACACACACACCACCAATACACACACACTACACTAATACATACATAATACACCAAAACATACATCATACACAAATCCTACATAAATACACCAATGCTACATAAATACACCAATACACACATAATACACCGAAACATACAAAATACACCAAAACATACATAATACACCAATACTACATAAATACACCAATACTACATAATACATCAAAACATACAAAAACACACCAATACATACATAACACACCAATACACACACACCACCAATACACACACACTACACTAATACATACATAATACACCAATACATACATAATACACCAATACTACATAAATACACCAATACTACATAAATACACCAATACTACATAATACATCAAAACATACAAAAACACACCAATACATACATAATACACCAAAACATACATAGTACACAAATACTACATAAATGCACCAATACACACATAATACACCAAACATGCAAAATACACCAAAACATACATAATACACCAATACAAACATAATACACCAATACTACATAATACATCAAAACATACAAAAATACACCAATACATACATAATACACTAATACACACACACCACCAATACACACACACTACACTAATACATACATAATACACCAAAACATACATCATACACAAATCCTACATAAATACACCAATGCTACATAAATACACCAATACACACATAATACACCGAAACATACAAAATACACCAAAACATACATAATACACTAAAACATACAAAATACACCAAAACATACATAATACACCAATACTACATAAATACACAAATACATACATAATACACCAATACTACATAAATACACAAATACATACATAATACACCAATACTACATAAATACACCAATACATACATAATACACCAATACTACATAAATACACAAATACATACATAATACACCAATACTACATAAATACACAAATACATACATAATACACCAATACTACATAAATACACCAATACATACATAATACACCAATACACACACACACACCACCAATACACACACACTACACTAATACATACACAATACACCAATACATACATAATACACCAATACTACATATGAAACACCAATACATACATAATACACCAATACATACATAATACACCAATACATACATAATACACAAATACATGCATAATACACAAATACATACATAATACACCAAAACATACATAATACACCAATACATACATAATACACAAATACATACATAATACACAAATACATGCATAATACACAAATACATACATAATACACCAATACATAATAATACACCAAAACATGCAAAAATACACCAAAACATACATAATACACAAATACATACAAAAATACACCAATACATACATAATACACAAAAACATATATAAATACACAACAATAGATACAAGTACATACATGACAAGAGATACAAGTACATACATACATACATACAGCAAGGAATACAATAAATAATTACAATAATACATACATAAATACAATAATACATACATAAATACAATAATACATACATAAATACAATAATACATACATAAATACAGCAATCAATACATAACAAATAGATATGAAATGTATAAAAATAAATACACAAAATAGATGAATACATAAATACAATAATACACAAATAAATAAATACACCAATCAATCAATGAAACATAGATATAAAATATATAGTACATAAATACATGAAAATATATGAATAAATACATACAATAATAAATTAATAATTACAATAATAGATAAATAAATACAATACATCAGTAAATACAAAATCAATAAAAAAAACATAAATAAATAGGTAAATAAATATATTCATGAAACAAGAATTCAATCAATTAATACATAAATTATAAACCCATCAATCAATCAATAAACCAATCAATGAACCAGAAACACATGAATACATATTTGTGATGAAATGCATCTGAGACTGATGGGGTTAAAGTTAAGGTTAACCCTTAACCTTAACCTAAGGTTAAAGTTAAGGTTAACCCTTAACCTTAACTTTAGGTTAAGGTTAAAGTTAACCCTAACTTTAACCTTAACCTAAGGTTAATAATTATGTTGAGTAATAATTGTGCTGAAAGTTTCTCATGTTATTTGTTGCATGTTTTTAATTGAGTCCAAACGTTGGTAAAACTTCTCTCATTGCATCCCTAAAAGTCCCGGAGGACTCATAACGTTATCACAGTTCTCCATCTGGAGACTAATCATAACATCAACAGAGATATGACAAGATATTTAGATTCACATCAACACTTTCACTTTTTATTTCCAGACCCAGATGCATGTCATCATCTCTTCATGCTCATGAGCTGAAAGCTCCAGAAGATGTTCATGCTCTTCATGCTGAGTGTTGCTCACTGACTGCAGCCAGCAGGGGGCGCTGCTGCTCCTTCAGGCTGCAGCAGTACAGGAGCCCGGAACCTCAGACCTGAACCCTCAGACCTGAACCCTCAGACCTGAACCCTCAGACCTGAACCTTCAGACCCTGAACCCTCAGACCTGAACCCTCAGGCCTGAACCTTCAGACCCTGAACTCTCAGACCTGAACCTTCAGACCCTGAACCCTCAGACCTGAACCTTCAGACCCTGAACCCTCAGACCTGAACCCTCAGACCTGAACCCTCAGGCCTGAACCCTCAGACCTGAACCCTCAGACCTGAACCCTCAGACCCTGAACTCTCAGACCTGAACCTTCAGACCCTGAACCCTCAGACCCTGAACCCTGAGGCCTGAACCCTCAGACCCTGAACTCTCAGACCTGAACCTTCAGACCCTGAACCCTCAGACCTGAACCCTCAGACCTGAACCCTCAGACCCTGAACCCTCAGACCTGAACCCTCAGACCTGAACCCTCAGACCCTGAACCTTCAGACCTGAACCCTCAGACCCTGAACCTTCAGACCTGAACCTTCAGACCCTGAACCCTCAGACCTGAACCCTCAGACCTGAACCCTCAGACCCTGAACCTTCAGACCTGAACCCTCAGACCCTGAACCTTCAGACCTGAACCTTCAGACCCTGAACCCTCAGACCCTGAACCTTCAGACCCTGAACCCTCAGGCCTCACTGACCCCCTCTAGTGGCTGAGTTGAGAGGCTTCAGGCTTGATGGTGTAAATATGAGTGACAGCACTTTGCTGCAACATCACGTGACTACATAACACATATTGTGTATTTATTTCATACTTTTTATTCATTGATTTGAACGTCTTCCTCTCGAGATGAGAAGTCATTTTAAATGATCTATTTACTCGTTTTGTCAAAACTAAATGTTTGATGAATGTAAATAATATTATAAATATAATTTCTGCTCATTCCTCTGATTTCATGTGTTTTTGTGTTCTTTAATCCGTAATGTTGTAGTGTAAAGGTATTTTGCGTGTCTCTTTGTTTACGTCTCTGCGTGTTTAACGTCACATTGCTATGCATTGTGGGTAATTCCCTTAGGCAAAGACAGCATCTAATGCTGAATTACTAAAGGATTCATAAAGGGTCAACAGGTCAAAATGTGACAGAACCAAACCCTCAGGGAGAGGAGCCTCAGTCTGTGAGTCCTGAAGGGGGAGACTGGGACTGAGACTAGGACTGAGACTGGGACTGGGACTAGGACTGGGACTGGGACTGAGACTGAGACTGGGACTAGGACTGAGACTAGGACTGAGACTGGGACTGGGACTAGGACTGGGACTGGGACTGAGACTGGGACTAGGACTGAGACTGGGACTGAGACTGGGACTGGGACTAGGACTGGGACTAGGACTGGGACTGAGACTG
>NC_136606.1:1060664-1073164 GCF_910589615.1 Taurulus bubalis
AATAATCACACGATCAATGCATTCAGGTTATCAACAGCTCATTATGATATGAATCATATCACATTATACACACACCACTAACAGATGTGATGCATATTCATATTCTCATTACTTTAAGTAAATGAACGGCTCACAGACTCACTTCATTCATTCATAAACAGAAACAGCCTCAGGGCTCTTCTGTCCCGTCGGTCAGGATCCACTCAGCTGCTTGGGAGACAAATCAATAACTTTGATCAATAACACTCAGCTGCAGATATTTTCATTATCGATTTTCAGATTATTTTCTATCAAATGTCAGAAGAAGGTTAAAACCACATGGAGTATCTAAATATACTTTTATATCTTATTGTCACAAAATACTCTCATTTGAGATAAAAACTGAATATTTGTCTTTTTTATTTGTTGGAAAAATGACTGATGATCAAAACCATTAATTCAATAAACAGAAAGGAGATGAATTCATCTGAATGAATAAACACACACACACATACACACACACACACACACACACACATACACACACACACACACACACACACACACACACACACACCCCTAGCATCATGGGAGTTCTGAGTGATGAGGTTTGAGCATTTCTGAGCAATGAGGACACTCAGCTCAAACATGACTTTATTTCCCTAGAAGAATAAATACTGATAAACAATGGGAGGAAACGCTGAGCTCAGTGTGTGTGTGTGTGTGTGTGTGTGTGTGTGTGTTTAGGTGTGTGCATGTATTTAGGTGTGTGTGTGTGTGTGTGTGAGTAATAAGTGAACAGCTGACTGCGCTCTCTTGGTCTTGAATGGTCCGTTGTTGTCGTTTCACAGACAGAAGCTTCAGTCTTGTGTTTGACGGGTCGATTCCCACCAACCTGCCGGCCAATCAGAGAGCAGGATCCCCAACGCCGTTGTTGAAGTAGAGTTCCTTGAGGAGGTTTAAATGGTTCTTGAGGAGGTTTAAAGGGTCCTCAAGGAGGTTTAAAGGGTCCTAGGTTTAAAGGGTCCTCAAGGAGGTTTAAAGGGTCCTAGGTTTAAAGGGTCCTCAAGGAGGTTTAAAGGGTCCTAGGTTTAAAGGGTCCTCGAGGAGGTTTAAAGGGTCCTAGGTTTAAAGGGTCCTCGAGGAGGTTTAAAGGGTCCTAGGTTTAAAGGGTCCTCAAGGAGGTTTAAAGGGTCCTCGAGGAGGTTTAAAGGGTCCTAGGTTTAAAGGGTCCTCGAGGAGGTTTAAAGGGTCCTCGAGGAGGTTTAAAGGGTCCTCGAGGAGGTTTAAAGGGTCCTAGGTTTAAAGGGTCCTCAAGGAGGTTTAAAGGGTCCTAGGTTTAAAGGGTCCTCGAGGAGGTTTAAAGGGTCCTAGGTTTAAAGGGTCCTCAAGGAGGTTTAAAGGGTCCTCAAGGAGGTTTAAAGGGTCCTAGGTTTAAAGGGTCCTCAAGGAGGTTTAAAGTGTCCTCGAGGAGGTTTAAATGGTCCTAGGTTTAAATGGTCCTAGGTTTAAAGGGTCCTCGAGGAGGTTCAAGTGGTTCTTGAGGAGGTTTAAATGGTTCTTGAGGAGGTTTAAATGGTTCTTGAGGAGGTTTAATGGGTCCTTGAGGAGGTTTAAATGGTTCTTGAGGAGGTTTAAATGGTTCTTGAGGAGGTTTAATGGGTCCTTGAGGAGGTTTAAATGGTTCTTGAGGAGGTTTAAAGGGTCCTTGATGAGGTTTAAATGGTCCTCAAGGAGGTTTAATGGGTCCTTGATGAGGTTTAAATGGTCCTCAAGGAGGTTTAATGGGTCCTTGATGAGGTTTAAATGGTTCTTGAGGAGGTTTAAATGATCCTTGAGGAGGTTTAAATGGTTCTTGAGGAGGTTCAAGTGGTCCTTGAGGAGGTTTAAATGGTTCTTGAGGAGGTTTAAATAGTCCTTGAGGAGGTTTAAATGGTCCTTGAGGAGGTTTAAATGGTTCTTGAGGAGGTTTAAAGGGTCCTTGAGGAGGTTCAAGTGGTCCTTGAGGAAATTCAGTTTTACACATATATACGTTATAGTTTATGTCTCTTTGTGGTTGTTTTGCATTTCTTTAGAGTAGTTTCTGTCTCTTTGTGGTTGTTTTGCATCTCTTTAGAGTAGTTTCTGTCTCTTTGTGGTTGTTTTACATCTCTTTAGAGTAGTTTCTGTCTCTTTGTGGTTGTTTTGCATCTCTTTAGAGTAGTTTCTGTCTCTTTGTGGTTGTTTTGCATCTCTTTTGCATCAGACTTGGAAGCGTTAAGGGGCTGTAGAGGTCCTTGAGACGGTTACAGAAGTCCTTTTGGACGTTCCAAGCATCAAGCTGGAGGTGTGTGATTAATATATTTTTTACCCACAATGCACCATGTCAAGCCCAGGTCTTGTGTCTGGTTGATCTGCAGAACGGCGTCTTCTGATTGGTTGACAGACTTCAGTGATTAAAATCTGCACATTCAGCAGCTTAGTCATCGATACAAACATGAGAACAGAGAGAGTGGTGTGTGTGTGTGTGTGTGTGTGTGTGTGTGTGAGTGAGTGTGTCTCAGCCTTGTTCCCATTGAGTTTGACTTTTGGGAAAGACCTTGGCAGTGTGTGTGTGTGTGTGTGTGTGTGTGTGTGTGTGTGTGTGTGTGTGTGTGTGTGTGTGTGTGTGTGTGAGTGTGTGTGTGTGTGTGTGTGTGTGTGTGTGTGTGTGTGTGTGTGTGTGTGTGTGTGTGTGTGTGTGTGTGTGAGTGAGTGAGTGTGTCTCATCCTTGTTCCCATTGAGTTTGACTTTTGGGAAAGACCTTGGCAGTGTGTGTGTGTGTGTGTGTGTGTGTGTGTGTGTGTGTGTGTGTGTGTGTGTGTGTGTGTGTGTGTGTGTGTGTTCCTTTGGAGGTTAGCTAAATGAAACTTTGCATAATAAAGGATGGCTGAGCCTTGTGGTAACCATGGGAACACACTTGGCAGACTGAGTTGAGCCGTATTGACTGAAAACTACGACTTCAGTCAAACGGTTTCAGGACAACATGTGTTTAGCAGGCTGCTTCTGAGACACCTGGACGGAAGGAAAGAGACCTTTCTGACTCTTTGTAGTTGTTTTGCATCTCTTTAAAGTAGTTTATGTCTTATCTGTGATCTTATCTGTGATTCGTGAAGCATCGAGCTGCATCGGCTGCAGGAAGACATTTGACGTGACTTTGCTTGACCTTCAGCAGCAGCAGTGCAGCCTGGGGGATCATCAGAGCTGGAATGTGAAGAATGTCAATAATGGAGCTCAGAAACTGTTAGCAGGATTATACAGGCTGCTCGCGCTGTCACACGTGAACTCAGGGGAGGGAAAACCTCTCTGAGCTGCATTCGTCTCTCCCGTAGGAAACTGCCGGGTCAGTACCTGGAGGTCAGAGTTCACCCAGAGCCGGGTCTGCAGCTGGACCTCCGCCAGCTGTTCTCACGCATGGAACCTGCAGCAACACTCGGCGCTAGAGGCAGGAACATGTTGTCGTTTGGGACTTAAACCCAGCTGAGCTTTACAAACGGACTTCACATGAAGGCCCTGTTCTCCCGCCTCCCCGTGTCCTGTGGGGTTCCACAGGGTTCAATCCTCGGGCCCTTGCCCTTTTCATTTTTAGGAAATATCTATTTTATTGATATGCTGATGATGCTCTGCTATATTTTCCTGTTAAAACCTTTCAGTGACAGAAACTAGTTTGGGGAGGCCACGTCATAGTCTCATCTGTGTTCACGCTGAGTGTTTTATAAGAGCTTTAATAAGGGCTTTTATTTCTATAACCTGGCAGCGGGCCAGTCATGTGACCACACACCGGGAAATCTGGCGTCCGGCGTCAACCTACAACTGGTCTCACCTGTTCACGGGAAGCAGAGCGTCAGACAAAAAGTCCCTTTTTATCTGGAACTAACACGTCACCAACGTCATCAACACGTTGCACAGGACGGTCTGCTGGGCGGAGCTTAGTCATCTGTTTAAGTGTGACTTCTCATAACTGCTGCTGGAAGGGACATTTACTTTACGCCCTTTAAAGGCTGACATCGAGGCTGATTTAAGAAGGAGTAGCTAGCTGGTGGCTAGCTGGCTACGTAGGAAGATGATACTCAGCTCTGATTGGTCGCCACTGAATAAAATCTGAGATATTAGCAATAATTCCGAGTTTCATGATCTTTAGATTCATACGAGAACGTAGATGTGTGTTGTTACCGTCTGCAGCAGAGGCGAGGAATTTAACTTCAACGGCAGCAAAGAGAAGACGTGCAGAGTCTCGCTGTGACCTGCACACACTGCTGCCGGCAGGACACACACACACACACACACACACACACACGCGCGCACGCACACACGCACGCACGCACGCACACACACACACATATACATACACACACAGACTCACACACGCATGCACGCACACGCACATACACACTCTCTCTCACACACACACAGAGACACACACACACATTCTCACACTCTCTCTCTCACACACACACACGCACACACACTTGTAAAACTACTAATGGACTGTAAATCCTTTGTTCTTATTGATTTGCACTCTCATGATTTATTGGCAGTTAAAACAATATTTCAGTGGTGCTGTTGGACAGAAGTCAGACGTTGATGAATCAGTTTGTTTGACTTGACTAGACTTTGTCCTCCTGCTTTACACGACACATGGGCATGTCTACAAAGACCAGATGTTCCACCGTCACAATGTTACAGCGTCACACATCACAATGTTACACGTCACAATGTTACACGTCACACGTCACAATGTTACACGTCACAATGTCACACGTCACAATGTTACACGTCACAATGTTACACGTCACAATGTTACACGTCACAATGTTACACGTCACAATGTTACACGTCACAATGTTACAGCATCACAATGTTACACGTCACAATGTTACAGCATCACAATGTTACACGTCACAATGTTACAGCATCACAATGTTACACGTCACAATGTCACACGTCACAATGTTACACGTCACAATGTTACACGTCACAATGTTACACGTCACAATGTTACACGCCACAATGTTACACGTCACAATGTTACACGTCACAATGTTACACGTCACAATGTTACACGTCACACGTCACAATGTTACACGTCACAATGTTACACGTCACACGTCACAATGTTACACGTCACAATGTTACACGTCACAATGTTACACGTCACAATGTTACACGTCACAATGTTACACGTCACACGTCACAATGTTACACGTCACACGTCACAATGTTACACGTTACAATGTTACACGTCACAATGTTACACGTCACAATGTTACACGTCACAATGTTACACGTCACAATGTTACACGCCACAATGTTACACGTCACAATGTTACACGTCACAATGTTACACGTCACAATGTTACACGTCACAATGTCACACGTCACAATGTCACACGTCACAATGTTACACGTCACAATGTTACACGCCACAATGTTACACGTCACAATGTTACACGTCACAATGTTACACGTCACAATGTTACACGTCACACGTCACAATGTTACACGTCACAATGTTACACGTCACACGTCACAATGTTACACGTCACAATGTTACACGTCACAATGTTACACGTTACAATGTTGCACGTCACACGTCACAATGTTACACGTCACACGTCACAATGTTACACGTTACAATGTTACACGTCACAATGTTACACGTCACAATGTTACACGTCACAATGTTACACGTCACAATGTTACACGTTACAATGTTACAGCATCACAATGTTACACGTCACAATGTTACACGTCACAATGTTCCACGTCACACGTCACAATGTTACACGTCACAATGTTACACGTCACAATGTTACACGTCACAATGTTACACGTCACAATGTTACACGTCACAATGTTACAGCATCACAATGTTACACGTCACAACGTTACACGCCACAATGTTACACGCCACAATGTTACACGTCACAATGTTACATGTCACAATGTTACATGTCACAATGTTACACCGTCACAATGTTACACCGTCACAATGTTACACGTCACAATGTTACACGTCACAATGTTCCACCGTCACAATGTTCCACGTCACAATGTTACATGTCACAATGTTACATGTCACAATGTTACACGTCACAATGTTACACGTCACAATGTTCCACCGTCACAATGTTCCACCGTCACAATGTTCCACCGTCACAATGTTCCACCATCACAATGTTACATGTCACAATGTTACACGTCACAATGTTACACGTCACGATGTTGCACGTCACAATGTTCCACGTCACAATGTTACACGTCACAATGTTACACCGTCACAATGTTACATGTCACAATGTTACACGTCACAATGTTACACGTCACAATGTTACACGTCACAATGTTGCACGTCACAATGTAACATGTCACAATGTTACACGTCACACGTCACAATGTTACACGTCACAATGTTACATGTCACAATGTTACACGTCACAATGTTACACGTCACAATGTTACACGTCACAATGTTCCACCGTCACAATGTTACACGTCACAATGTTACACGTCACAATGTTGCACGTCACAATGTTCCACTGTCACAATGTTACATGTCACAATGTTACACGTCACAATGTTACACGTCACAATGTTACATGTCACAATGTTACACCGTCACAATGTTACACCGTCACAATGTTACATGTCACAATGTTACACGTCACGATGTTACACGTCACAATGTTCCACCGTCACAATGTTACAGCATCACAATGTTACACGTCACAATGTTACACGTCACAATGTTCCACCGTCACAATGTTACACGTCACAATGTTACACGTCACAATGTTCCACCGTCACAATGTTACACCGTCACAATGTTACATGTCACAATGTTACACGTCACGATGTTACACATCACAATGTTCCACCATCACAATGTTGCACGTCACAATGTTACACGTCACAATGTTACACGTCACAATGTTGCATGTCACAATGTTACACCGTCACACGTCACAATGTTACATGTCACAATGTTACACGTCACAATGTTACGTGTCACAATGTTACACATCACAATGTTACACCGTCACACGTCACAATGTTCCACGTCACAATGTTCCACGTCACAATGTTACACGTCACAATGTTGCATGTCACAATGTTACACCGTCACACGTCACAATGTTACACGTCACAATGTTACATGTCACAATGTTACACGTCACAATGTTACACGTCACAATGTTCCACCGTCACAATGTTCCACCGTCACAATGTTCCACCGTCACAATGTTCCACCGTCACAATGTTCCACCATCACAATGTTACATGTCACAATGTTACACGTCACAATGTTACACGTCACGATGTTGCACGTCACAATGTTCCACGTCACAATGTTCCACGTCACAATGTTACACGTCACAATGTTACACCGTCACAATGTTACATGTCACAATGTTACACGTCACAATGTTACACGTCACAATGTTACACGTCACAATGTTGCACGTCACAATGTTACATGTCACAATGTTACACGTCACACGTCACAATGTTACACGTCACAATGTTACACGTCACAATGTTACATGTCACAATGTTACACGTCACAATGTTACACGTCACAATGTTACACGTCACAATGTTCCACCGTCACAATGTTACACGTCACAATGTTACACGTCACAATGTTGCACGTCACAATGTTCCACTGTCACAATGTTACATGTCACAATGTTACACGTCACAATGTTACACGTCACAATGTTACATGTCACAATGTTACACCGTCACAATGTTACACCGTCACAATGTTACATGTCACAATGTTACACGTCACGATGTTACACGTCACAATGTTCCACCGTCACAATGTTACAGCATCACAATGTTACACGTCACAATGTTACACGTCACAATGTTCCACCGTCACAATGTTACACGTCACAATGTTACACGTCACAATGTTCCATCGTCACAATGTTACACCGTCACAATGTTGCATGTCACAATGTTACATGTCACAATGTTACACGTCACGATGTTACACATCACAATGTTGCACGTCACAATGTTACACGTCACAATGTTACACGTCACAATGTTGCATGTCACAATGTTACACCGTCACACGTCACAATGTTACACCGTCACACGTCACAATGTTACATGTCACAATGTTACGTGTCACAATGTTACACATCACAATGTTACACCGTCACACGTCACAATGTTCCACGTCACAATGTTCCACGTCACAATGTTACACGTCACAATGTTGCATGTCACAATGTTACACGTCACAATGTTGCATGTCACAATGTTACACCGTCACACGTCACAATGTTACACGTCACAATGTTACACGTCACAATGTTGCACGTCACAATGTTACACGTCACAATGTTCCATGTCACAATGTTACACATCACAATGTTCCACCGTCACAATGTTGCACGTCACAATGTTACACGTCACAATGTTGCATGTCACAATGTTACACGTCACAATGTTACACGTCACACGTCACAATGTTACACGTCACAATGTTACACCGTCACACGTCACAATGTTACACGTCACAATGTTACACGTCACAATGTTACACGTCACAATGTTACACGTCACAATGTACACCGTCACACGTCACAATGTTACACCGTCACAATGTTACACGTCACAATGTACACCGTCACACGTCACAATGTTACACCGTCACAATGTTACACCGTCACAATGTTACACCGTCACAATGTTACACCGTCACAATGTTCCAGATGCATAGTAACCTTGTTATTAGACACATAGATCCCCGTGGTTTTTAACAGTTAATGTGATGAAATGTGAACAACTCAGCAGTGTTTGTTCAACAGGACGAGCTCTTCTCAGCTGGTCGACACATTCCTGTGTGTGTGTGTGTGTGTGTGTGTGTGTGTGTGTGTGTGTGTGTGTGTGTGTGTGTGTGTGTGTGTGTGTGTGTGTGTGTGCACTGAGACAAGGCCACTGTGTTCCTGCATTCTCAGCACAACATTATGTCTAAGTCTGTTCATCATGTTCAACATAAAGTAGAATATAAGTTTGTGAGCATATTTATAATAAATATTGCGTCCTGGTTTAAACACAACTAACTTTATTAAATAAATCTGTCTTCTCCTCTTGAGACAGTGGTCGGTATGGTTTAACTTGTAAAGTAATGAATTCAAATTAAATGAAAGAGCCAGAAGATACATAAATACATGTATTAATAAAACCAGTAAAGGACTGGTTTAGTCGTGCTCTGTAATTATGTTCTGGTCCAAAAACACTGGTTTTATTTCTGCGTCACATTCACTGTTTGTTTGTCCCGTGAACTTTGTTTGTGGTCTGCAGGCTCCGATCAGCACAGTTTGAACTGGTTAAACCCAGTTTAACCAGTTCAAAGCCACAGTTAACCTGTTAAAACACAGTTTAAAATCTGTTAAAACAACAGTTTAAATAACAGTTTAAATATGTTAAACAACATTTTAAATAACAGTATAATTAACATTTTAAATAACAGTATAAATAACAGTTTAAACAACATTTTAAATAACAGTTTAAACAACAGTTTAAATAACAGTTTAAACAACATTTTAAATAACAGTTTAAACAACAGTTTAAATAACAGGTTAAATAACAGTTTAAATAACAGTTTAAATAAGAGTTTAAACAACAGTTTAAACAACAGGTTAAATAACAGTTTAAACAACAGTTTAAATAACAGTTTAAATAACAGTTTAAATAACAGTTTAAACAACAGTTTAAATAACAGTTTAAATAACAGTTTAAATAACAGTTTAAACAACATTTTAAATAACAGTTTAAATAACAGTTTAAACAACATTTTAAATAACAGTTTAAATAACAGTTTAAATAACAGTTTAAACAGGTTAAATAACAGTTTAAATAACAGTTTAAACAGGTTAAATAACAGTTTAAATAACAGTTTAAACAGGTTAAATAACAGTTTAAACAACAGTTTAAATAACAGTTTAAACAACAGTTTAAATAACAGTTTAAACAACAGTTTAAATAACAGTTTAAACAACAGTTTAAATAACAGTTTAAATAACAGTTTAAACAGGTTAAATAACAGTTTAAATAACAGTTTAAATAACAGTTTAAATAACAGTTTAAATAACAGTTTAAATAACATTTTAAATAACAGTTTAAATAACAGTTTAAATAACAGTTTAAACAGGTTAAATAACAGTTTAAATAACAGTTTAAATAACAGGTTAAATAACAGTTTAAATAACAGTTTAACCAACAGTATAAACCAGTTTCCCGTCGCCTCAGATCAATAAAACTAAACGTTTAAATCGGACCGTGATGGATCCTGAAAAGCTCTCATGGATTTTGTGGACCGGATGTTTGACCTTCAGCTGCCGGCGAGGTCACTGAAGGTCAAAGTCATCCAGCAGAGCTTCAAACTCCAGCTTCTATGATCCATGTTTTTATGATCCATGCTTCTATGATCCATGTTTTTATGATCCATGTTTCTATGATCCATGTTTCTATGATCCATGCTTCTATGATTTTTATTTAGTTTTCTTTCTGCGTCGTCGACACAAATCTGTTGAACATTTAGCTTCAGAGACAGAAAGTTACATTTAAATTAAAGCCTCTTGTATTAATATTAATATTATTATTATTTAATTATTTTTCCACGGCTGCAGATTGTTGAACACACACACACACACAATTCCACTCTCGTTGCGACAGGACTCTCAGAGAGAGACAGTGTTAGTGTGTGTGTGTGTGTGTGTGTGTGTGTGTGTGTGTGTGTGTGTGTGTGTGTGTGTGTGTGTGTGTGTGTGTTATCTCTTCATCTCTCGCAGGTTGTGAAATCCTCCTGCTCTCTGCGCTCTGATTGGCTGCTGAGATCATAATCTAAAGAGCTAAAGAAAACATCGTCACCATCAATCTTCATCAACGACAGAAATAAAACGTTCTGTCAGATTCATAAGAGATAAACAATAACTTTAAGTTCTCACGTTCAGAACCAGAGGAGGCTTTCTGTCTCGTCTCCTGATGATATATAATATATAATATAATATAATAATAATGATTATATAATAATGATAATATAATAATAATAATAATAATAATAATAATAATAAAACAATAACAACAACAACAATACTACTACTACTACTAATACTATAATAATGATAACAATAATTATATGAATAATACAATAATAATAACAACAATAATACTATTAATACAATAATAATAATAATAATAATAATAACACTATTAATATAATAATAATATTAATACAATGCTACTACTACCACTACTACTACTACTAATAATAATAATATAACACGCGGGTTGCCAGGTTTGAACTCCTGCCCACATTTCCATGTAAATCACACATGTTTTCTCCAGCGAGGCTAGCAGTTTCCCCCGGTTCCCAGTCTTTGTGCTAAGCTAGGCTAACCGCACAGACCACTTAGGGGAATGTGGAACTGTTCCTTTAAGAAGAGAAAAGAGCGGGAGTTAAACGACCTTGATGCCACCAGACTGACCATGAAAGTTAGGACAGCCTGTCTACACACACACACACACACACACACACACACACACACACACACACACACACACACACACGCACACACACACAGTGTTTGTTCAGAAACAGGCCTGATCACCGCTGTTTTATGGCACGCTGCACATGGAAGGAGTGTGTGTGTGTGTGTCCAGCTGTGTTGTCTTTGTGACATCACAGCGGGGCGTCGGCCAATAGGAACGGAGAGAAAACAAGTTGAGACCAAAGTCTTCGTCCGTTTCTGAACTAATAATCTCACAGAACATCAGTCACGATGCTGCAGAACGTCAGTCATGATGCTGCAGAACGTCAGTCATGATGCTGCAGAACGTCAGTCATGATGCTGCAGAACGTAGGTCACGAGGTTCTGCAGAACGTAGGTCACGAGGTTCTGCAGAACGTAGGTCACGAGGTTCTGCAGAACGTAGGTCACGAGGTTCTGCAGAACGTAGGTCACGAGGTTCTGCAGAACGTAGGTCACGAGGTTCTGCAGAACGTAGGTCACGATGCTGCAGAACGTAGGTCACGAGGTTCTGCAGAACGTAGGTCACGAAGAAGTTGCTCTCTCGTTCTCTCTGAGCCTGACGGGCTTCATTCCACTGAGATAATTGTCGCGATGTGTTCCGCGGTGGAACCGGTTCTTTTTGAAGGCGTCACAGCTTCCTGCTGCTCCCTGAGAGCAGCGCAGTACGTCATGACCCGGGTTCCATGACTGGACGTTCCTGAGAGCCAAACTGGTTATGTATTCAGAAACCACACGGAAATATGAAAAGTATAAATTATCAAACAAGATGGCCGATACCAGTTGTGTACAAGTAGTGTGTTTAAAGAAGGTTCTGAGGTATTTGTACCAGTTGTGTACAAGTACTGTGTTTAAAGAAGGTTCTGAGGTATTTGTACCAGTTGTGTACAAGTACTGTGTTTAAAGAAGGTTCTGAGGTATTTGTACCAGTTGTGTACAAGTACTGTGTT